>NC_067489.1:16163014-16343519 GCF_947179515.1 Apodemus sylvaticus
AATGAATTGGAAACATTTTCTGATAAAAGTGTAGTTTTTCATATAACATGTTTCATAAAATTGGTGATTATATAACACATAATATGATATAAAATTTTTGGGAAGTAACTCAGATACAATTATAGGCATACGAAAGCATGTAAAACATAATTGAAAAAGGAAGTGGTGACATTGTTATGTAATACTGAAGATTTATATCTAACTTGTGTGTGATAAAATTGTGGATTATATTGGACAGTTCATAATATTGAAGATATTTGGAAAAAATCAGATAAAATTATAGGCATATAAAAAGATTTATGATAAAATTGATAAATGAAGTGAAAACTTTTTATGTTAAAACTGAAGATTTTCATATAATGTATTTATCAAAAAATGAGTATTATGTAGAATTATTGATAATATAAAAATTTTTAGAAAAATATTCAGAATATAAATGAAAACAGAAGTATGCATATTTTCTGAAAAAAACTGAAGATTTTCATATAACATATGTTTGATAAAATTGACGATTATACAGGAAAACTGATAATGTTGAAGTTTTTTGGAAAAAAATCAGAAAATATATGATATAATTGAAAAATGAAGTGGAAACATTATAACAAAACTGAGGATTTTCATGTACATATGTTTGATATCATTGAGGATGACATAGGATAATTGATAATATTGAATATTTTAATAACAAATTCACATAAAATGATAGGCATACAAATGTATTTAAAATATAATTGAGAAATAAGTATACATATTTTTTAATATAATGAAGATTTTCATCTATCCTGTGTATGAAAATTGAGGGTTACATAGAATAGTTGATAATACTGAATTTAAAAAAAAAATTCAAATTAAATAATAGGCATACAAATACTTTTAGGATATAATCGATAAGTGAAGTGGTAACCTTTTCCTTATAAAACTGAAGATTTTCATATAACATGTATCACCAAATTGAGGATTGCATAGGATAATTTATAAAATAAATATTTTTTTGGAAAAACACTCTGATAAAATCTAGGCATAAAAATTCATTTAGAATATAAATGAAAAATCAAGTGGAGATATTTTCTGAAGAAACTGAAGATTTTCAAACAACATATGTATGAAAAAATTAAGGATTACATAGTTCTTTTGATAAAATTGAAGATTTATTCAGAAAAACACTCAGATACAATTTTAGGCATACAAATGCATTTACAATATAATTGAAAAATTAGTGTAGATATTTTTTTAATATACTGAAGATTTTCATCTAACCCATGTGTGAGAAAATTGAGGATTTCATAGGAAAAATTAATAATAATAAAGATTTTATGGAAAAAATCAGATAAAATAATAAGCATATAAAATATTTAGGAAATAATTAAAATAAAGAGGAAGCATTTTCTGATAAATTGAGGATTTTCATATACATATTTATCGTAACATTGAGGATGACATAGGATAATTGATAATATTGAATATTTTTAATAAAAAACTCAGATAAAATGATAGGCATACACATGCATTTCTCATATAATGGAGAAAAACAATGGAGACATTTTGTGAAAAAACTGATTTTTCATAAAAACTATGAATGATGAAATTGAGGATTACATAGTGTTATTGATGAAATTGAAGATTTATTTATATAAACACTCAGAAATAAAATAGGACAATTTATAATTTATAAAATAATTTATAAAATAAATATTTTTTGAAAAACACTCTGATACAAATCAAGGCATACAAATGCATTTAGAATGTAAATGAAAAATGAAGATGAGGTATTATGTCAAAAAATGAAGATTTTCATACAACATATTCATCATAATATGGAGGATTACATAGTGTTATTGATAAAATTGAAGATTTATTCAGAAAAAACACTCAGATACCATTCTACACATACAAATGCATTTAGAATACAATAGAAAAATAAGTGTAGATAACTTTTGAATATACTGAAGATTTTCGTCTAAACTTTCTGTGAGAAAATTGAGGATTACATGGAATAATTGATAATATTGAAGATAGTTTCAAAAAATCATGTAAAAATAGGCATGTAAATACATTTAGGAGATAATTAAAAATGAAGTGGAAACATTTTCTTTTTTTTTTTAACCAAAAAAAAAAAAGTTATGAGTAATTACTCTGCTTATTGTTTTATTTTTTTATTTTTTATTCGATATAATTTATTTACATTTCAAATGATTTCCCCTTTTCTAGCCCCCCCCAATCCCTGATAGTCCCTTCTGATAAAAGAGATTTTCATATAATAAGTATCATTAAATTCATGATTACATAAAATAATATATAATATAATTTTTGGTAGAAAATTAGATACAATGATAGGCATACTAAAGCATGTAGAATAAAATTGAGAAAGGAAGTGGTGACATTTTTAGATAATACTGAAGGAATACATCTAACCTGTGTGTGATAAAATTGTGGATTATATTGGACAGTTCATAATATTGAAGATTTTTGGGAAAAAATCATAAAAATTACAGGCATATAAATAGATTAACTATATAATTGATAAATGAAGTGGAATCATTTTCTGTTAAAACTGAGGATTTTCATATATTGTATGTATCAAAAATTATTATTCCACAGTATTATTGATAATATATATTGATATAATTCTAAGCATACAAATACATTTAGAATATAATTGAAAAATAAGTATAGATATTTTGGAATATAATGAAGATTTTCATCTATTCTCTGTGTGACAATTGAGTATTATATAGAATATTTGATAATATAATTTTTTTAAAAAATCAGATTAAATAAAAGGCATACAAATATTTTAGGATATAATTGATAAATGAAATGGTAACATTTTCTGATAAAACTGAAGATTTTCATATACCATGTATCACAAAATTGAGGATTGCATAAGATAACTTTTTTGGAAAAACACTGATAGCATATCTAGGCATAAAAATGAATTTAGAATATAAATGAAAAATTAAGTGGAGATATTTTCTGAAGAAACTGAAGATTTTCATACAACATATGTAAGATAAAATTGAGGGTTACATAGCGTTTTTGATAAAATTGAAGGTTTATTCAGAAAAACACTCAGATTTAATTCTAGGCATACAAATGCATTTAGAATACAATTGAAAAATAAGTGTAAACATTTTTTCATTATACTGAAGATTTTAATCTAACCTGTTTGTGAGAAAATTGAGGGATACATAGGATAATTGATAATATTGAAGATATATTGGAAAAAACTCAGAAAAAATAATAGACATATAAATACATTTATGAGATAATTAAAAATTAAGTGGAAACATTTTCTGATAAAACTGAAAAATTTCATATAACATGTTTCATAAAATTGTTGATTACATAAGATAATAGATAATATAAATATTTTTGGAAAAATCCCAGATATAATGATAGGCATATGAAAGCATGTAGAATATAATTGATAAAGGAAGTGGCAAAATTTTTAAATAATACTGAAGATTTGCATCTAACTTGTATGTGAAAAATGTGGATTATTATAGGACGGTTCATAATATGAAAGAAATTTTGGAAAAAATTCAGATAAAATTATCGGCATATGAATAGATTTACCATATAATTGACAAACGAAGTGGAAACCTTTTCTGTTAAAACAGAAGTTTTCATAAAATATATTTATAAAAAATTAGTATTATGTAGAATTATTGATGATATAAAAATTTTTTGGAAAATCATTCAGATAAAATGCTAGGAATACAAATGCATTTAGAATGTTAATGAAAATAGAAGTAGAGATATTTTCTGAAAAAGAATGAAGATTTTCATAAAATATGTATATGACAAATTTGAGGATTATACAGGATAACAGATAATATTGAAGATTTCTTAGAAAATATTTCAGAAAATATAATAGGCATATAAATACATTTATGATATAATGGAAGAATGAAGTGGAAACATTTTCTGATAAAAATGAAGATTTTCATATACATATGTATCATTTATATTGAGGATTACATAGGATAATTGATAATATTGAATATTTTTAATAAAAACTCAGATAAAATGATAGGCATACAAATGTATTTAGAATATAATTGAAAATAAGTATAGATATTTTTAAATAAAATAAAGATTTTCATGTATCCTGTATGTGAAAATTGAGGATTACATAGAATAGTTGATAATAATGAATTTTTTTTGAAAAAAATTAGATAAAATAATAGGCACACAAATACTTTTGGGATATAATTGATAACTCAGATAAAATGATAGGCATACAAATGCATTTAGAATATAATTGAAAATAAGTATAGATATTTTTAAATAAAATAAAGATTTTCATGTATCCTGTATGTGAAAATTGAGGATTACGTAGAATAGTTGATAATAATGAATTTTTTTTGAAAAAAAATAGATAAAATAATAGTCACACAAATACTTTTGGGATATAATTGATAAATGAAGTGGTAACTTTTTCAGGTAAAACTGAAGATTTTCATAAAACATATGTATCACAATATGGAGGATTACATAGGATAATTTATAATTTTTTTTTTTTTGGAAAAACACTCTGATACAATTAAACGCCTACAAATGCATTTAGAATATAAATGAAAAGTGAAGTGGAGATATGTTATGAAAAATCTGAAGATTTTTATTCAACCTATGTATGATAAAATTGAGGATTACATAATGTTTTGATAAAATTGAAGATTTATTCAGAGCAACACTCAGATACAATGCTAGGCATCCAAATGCATTTAGAATATGATTGATGAAGAAGTCTAGAAAATTTTGAATATACTGAAGATTTTCATCTAACCTTTGAGTGAGAAATTTGAGGATAACATAGGATAATTGATAGTATTGAAGATTTTTTGGAAAAAACTCACATAAAATAATAGGCATATAAATATATTTAGGAGATAATTAAAAATGAAGTGGAAACATTTTCTGATAAAACTGTAGATTTTTATATAACATGTTTCATCAAATTGAAGAATACATAAGATAATAGATAATATTAAATTTTTGGGGAGAAACTCAGACACAAAGATTGGCATACGAATGCATGTAGAATATAATTGATAAAGGAAGTGGTGACATTTTTAGATAATACTGAAGATTTAAATCTAACTTGCGTCTGATACAATTGTGGATTATATAGGACATTTCATGATACTGAAGATTTTTTGGAAAAAATTCAGATAAAATAATAGGCACAAATATATTTATGATATAATTGATAAATGAAGTATAAACATTTTCTGATAAAACTGAATATTTTTATATAACGTTTCATAAAATTGATGATTACATAAGATAATAGATAATATTAAAATTTGGGGAGGAAAATCAGACACAATCATATGCATATGAATACATTTATAATATAAATGAAAAATGAAGTGGTGGTATTATCTGAAAAAAGGAGATTATCTTGCAACATATTCATGATAAAATTGAGGATTACACAGTGTTTTTCATAAAATCGAAGATTTATTTAGAAAAACACTCAGATACAATTCTAGGCATATATTTTAGGGATATAATTGATAAAAGAACTGGTAACATTTTGTGATAAAACTGAATATTTTCATATAATATATGTATCACAAATTTGAGGATTACATAGGATAATTTATAAAATAAATTTTTGGTAAAACACTCTGATACAAATCTAGGCATAAAAATGCATTTAGAATATAAATGAAAATGAAGTGAAAATGATGTGGAGATATTTTCTGAAATATCTGAAGTTTTTTACAAAATTAGTTTTATTATCAATTATCCTATGTAATCCTCTATTTTATGATACATATGTTATATGAAAATATTCAGTTTTATCAGAAATTATTTCCACTTCATTTGTCGATTATATCCTATATATATTTATAAACCTATTTTTTTATTTGAGACTTTTGAAAAAATCTTCAATGTTATCAATTATCCCATGTAATCGTCAATTTTATCACAAACAGGGTAGATGAAATTCTTCAGTATTTTCAGAAAATATCTGTACATCCTTTTTCAATTCTATTCTAAATGCAATTGTATGCCTATCATTGTAACCGAGACAATTCCAATTTTTTTCAATTATCAATTTCCTTTTGTAAATTCTCACATTTAATAAACATATGGTATAAGAAAATCTTCAGTTTTATCAGAAAATGTTTCCAATTCTTTTTCCAAATATATCCTAAATGTATTTATATGCCTATTAATTTATTTGAGTTTTTATCCAAAATTCTTCAATATTATCAATAACCTATGTAATCCTCAATTTTATACATTTGTATTCCTAGCATTGTATCTGCGTGTTTTCAAACAAATCTTCAATTTTATCAATAACACTGTGTAATATTCAATTTTATCATACATATGATTTATGTAAATCCTCAGTTTTATCAGAAAATGTGTCCACTTCTTTTTTCCTTTAAATTCAAAATGCATTTTTATGCCTATCATTTTATCTGAGTTTTGTCCAAAAAAAATTATATTATCAATTATCCTATGTAATCCTCAATTTTATGATACATATGTTAGATTAAAATTTTCAGTATTATCAGAATATATCTCCACTTCATTTTTTATTTATATTCTAAATGCATTTGTATGCCTAGCATTGTATCAGACTGTTGTTACAAAATCTTTTTATATTATCAATTCTCCTATGTAATCCTAAGTTTTCTCACACAATAGTAAGATGAAAATCTTCAGTATTATCATAAAATTGTATAATTCCTTTTTCAATTATATTCTAAATGCATTTTTATGCCTGTTATTTTTTCTGTGTTTTTTTCTAAAAAAATTTATATTATCAGTTATCCTATGTATTTCTCAATTTTATGATACATATGTTGTATGAAAATCTTCAGATTAATCAGAAAATGTCTCCATTTCCTTTTTCATTTATATTCTGAATGCATTTGTATGCCTACCATTGTATGTGAGTTTTTCAAAAAATTTTTCTATTTTCAATTACCCTATGTAATCCTTATTTTTATGATACATATGTTATATGAAAATCTTCAAATTTATAAGAAAATGTTTCCTCTTCATTTTTCAAATATAACCTAAATATATTTATAACCCTATTGTTTTATCTGAGTTTTTCCCAAAAAAATCTTCAATATTATCAATTATCCTGTGTAATCCTCAATTCTATCAAACCGAGGTTTATGAAAATTTTCAGTATTATCAGAAATGTCTTCACTTGCTTTTTCAATTATTTTCTATATGTATTTGAATGCCTAGCATTTTATCTGTGTGTTTTTCCAAACAATTCTTCAATTTTTCATCAACACTATATAATCCTCAATTTTATCATACACACGTTTTAAGAAACACTTCAGTTTTATCAGGAAATGCTTCCACTTCATTTTTCTAATCTATCCTAAATGTATTTATATCCCTAATATTTTATCTGAAATTTTTTCCAAAAAATCTTCAATATTATCAGTTATCCTATATAATCATCAATTTTATCATATATTTGTTTTATGAACGTCTTCAGTTTTTTTCAGAAAATATCTCTACTTCTGCTTTAATTTTTACTCTTTTTTAAAAATTTATTTATTTATTTTATACAAGTACAGTGGAGCTGTCTTTTTTTCACCATTTTTTTATTTTCTAAATTATTTGTTTACATTCCAAATGCTTTTACCTTTCCCAGTTCCCCCCTTCCCATATGTCCCCCAAACCTTCTATACTCACATACTCCAATCACTTCCCTCCATTTTCTCTGTCCTGGTACTCCCCTACAATGCTGGATCAGGCCTTTCCAGGATCAGGACATGCTCCTTACTTCTTCATATGAGTCATTTAATATGCTACTTGTGTCTTGGGTATTCAGAGCTTCTGGGCTAGTTAATATCCACTTATCAGTGATTGCATTCCATGTATATTCTTTTGTGATTGGGTTACCTCAGTTAGGATGATATTTTCCAGTACCAACCATTTGCCAACAAATTGAATGAATTCATTTTTTTTAATTGCTGAGTAGTTTGCCATTGTGTAAATATACCACATTTTTCATATCCATTCCTCCATTGAGGGACATTTGGGTTCTTTCCAGCTTCTGGCTATTATAAATATGGCTGCTATGAAAATAGTGGAGCATGTTTTCTTATTGAATGCCAGGGAATCCTCTGGGTATATGCCCAGGAATGGTATAGCAGGGTCCTCCAGTTTTGTCACATTCAGTTTTCTGAGGAACTGCCAGACTGATTTCCAGAGTAGTAGTACCATGTTGCTATCCCACCAGCAGTGGAGGAGTGTTCCTCTTTCTCTATATCCTGCCAACACCTGCTGTCTCCTGAGTTTTTAATCTTAGCCATTCTGACTGGTGTGAGGTAAAATCTTAGGGTAGTTTTGATTTGCATTTCCCTAATGACTAATGATGTTGAGCATTACTAAAGGTGCTTCGTAGCCATCTAAATTTCCATTTTTTTTTTTTTTTGGAAAAACAATCTGATACAAATCTAGGCATAAAAATGCATTTAGAATATAAATGAAAAATGAAGTGGAGATATTTTCTGAAAAAATTCAAGATTTTCATACAACGTATGTATGATAAAATTGAGGATTACATAGTGTTTGGGATAAAATTAAAGATTTATTCAGAAAAACACTCAGATACAATTCTAGGCAAATCAATGCATTTAGAATATAATTGAAAAATAAGTATAGATATTTTTGAATATAAGGAAAATTTTCATCTATCCTGTGTGTGAAATTTTAGGATTACATAAAATAGTTGATAATATTGAAGTATATTTTTGAAAAAATACTCAGATGAAAAAATAGGCAAATAAATACTATTAGAATATAATTGATAAATGAAATGGTAACATTTTCTGATAAAACTGAATATTTTCCTGTAACATATTAATCACAAAATTGAAGACTACATAGGATAATTTATAAAGTAATTTTTATAAAAATACTCTGATATAAATCTAGGCATACAAATGAATTTAGAATATAAATGAAAATGAAATGGAGATATTTTCTGAAAAAAACTGAAAATTTTCATACAGCATATGTATGATAAAATTTTGTATTACATAGTATTTTTGTTAAAATTAAAGATTTATTCAGAAAAACACTCAGATACAAATCTAGGCATAGAAGCGCATTTAGAATACAATTGAAAAATAACTGTAGATATTTTTGAATATACTGACGATTTTCATCTAACCTGAGTGTGTGGAAATTGAGGATTACATAGCATAATTTATAATATTGAAGATTTTTTTGAAAAAAAACTTAGATAAAATTATAGGTGTATAAATACATTTAGGAGATAATTAAAAGTGAAGTGAAAATATTTATTTGATAAAACTGAGGATTTTCATATGCATATATATCATAACATTGAGGATAACATAGGATAATTGATAATATTGAATATTTTTTGGAAAAAAAGATAAAATAACAGGCATTTAAATACTTCCATATATAATTTAAGAAGAAGTGGAAAAATTTTCTGATAAAACTGAAGATTTTCATATAACATATATATCACAGTGTTGAGAATTACATAGGATAATTTATAAAATAAATTTCTTTAGAAAAACACTGATAAAATCGAGACATACAAATGCATTTAGAATTTAAATGAAAAATGAAGTGGAGATATTTTCTGAAAAAAACTGAAGATTTTCATATAACATGTGCATGATAAAATTGAGGATTACATAGTGTTTTTGATAAAATAGAAGAAAAGTTTCTGAAAAACACTGAGATATGATTCTAGGCATACAAATGCATTTAGAAAAAAATTGAAAATGAAGTGTGGATTGTTTTTTAATATAATGAAGCTTTTCATCTAACATATTTGTGAAAATTGAGGATCACATAGAATAATTGATAAAATTGAAGTTTTTAGAAATAACTCAGATAAAATAATAGACATACAAATTCTTCCAGGATATAATTGAAAAACGAAGTAGTAACATTTTCTGATAAAACTGAAGATATTTATATGACAAATGTGTCATAAGATAGAGGCTTACATAGGTTAAATCATAATATAAATATTTTTGGAAATACACTCAGATTCAGTGCTATGCATAGGAATGCATTTAGAATATAATTGAAAAATAAGTGTAGACATTCTGCGATAATATGGAAGATTTTCATCTAACTTGTGTGTGAAAAAAATTGAAGACTACATAGGATAATTGACAATATTGAGGAATTTCTGGAAAAACAAATATAAAATTATAGGCATATAATAAATTCAGGAGATAATTAAAAATGAAGTAGATACATTTTCTGATAAAACTGACGATTTTCATATAATATGATTAAATTGATGATTACATAAGATAATGTTATAAAATTTTTGGAGGAAACAGAAAAAATTAAAGGCGCACAAAATCATGAAGAATATTAATGAAAAAGGAAGTGACGACTTTTTAAGATAATACTGAAGATTTACATCTTTGTGTGTGATAATATTGTGGGTTATATTGGACAATTCATATTAATGAAGATTTTTTTGGAAAAAATTCAGATAAAATTATAGGCATATGAATAGATTTATGATATAATTGATAAATCAAGTGGGAAATTTTTCTTTAAAACTGAAGATTTTCTTTTGTTGCTGAGAATAGTTTTAGCTATCCTGGGTTTTTTGTTGTTCCAGATGAATTTGATAATTGCTCTTTCTAACTCTGTGAAGAATTGAGTTGGGATTTTGATGGGTATTACATTGAATCTGTATATTGCTTTTGGCAAAATGGCCATTTTAACTATATTGATTCTACCGATCCATGAGCATGGGAGGTTTTCCCATTTTTTGAGGTCTTCTTCCATTTCCTTCTTCAGAGTCTTGAAGTTCTTGTCATACAGATCTTTCACATGTTTGGTAAGAGTCACCCCAAGATACTTTATACTGTTTGTGGCTATTGTGAAGGGGGTCATTTCCCTAACTTCTTTCTCAGCCTGCTTATCCTTTGAGTATAGGATGGCCACTGATTTGCGTGAGTTGATTTTATAACCTGCCACTTTGCTGAAGTTGTTTATCAGCTGTAGGAGCTCTCTAGTGGAGTTTTTTTGGGTCACTTAGGTAGACTATCATGTCGTCTGCAAATAATGATAGTTTGACTTCCTCCTTTCCAATTTGTATCCCTTTGAAATCTGGGGGAATCAGTATCCCTGACCTCAAGCAATACTACAGAGCAATAGTGTTAAAAACTGCATGGTATTGGTACAGTGACAGGCAGGAGGATCAATGGAACAGGATTGAAGATCCAGAAATGAACCCACACACCTATGGCCACTTGATCCTCGACAAAGATGCTGAAAACATCCAATGGAAAAAAGATAGCCTTTCAACAAATGGTGCTGGTTCAACTGGAGGTCAGCATGCAGAAGAATGAGAATTGATTCATCCTTGTCTCTTTGTACTAAGCTCAAATCCAAATGGATCAAGGACCTCCACATAAAGCCAGACACTCTGAAGCTAATAGAAAAGAAACTGGGGAAGACCCTTGAGGACATCGGTACAGGGAGAAAGTTTCTGAACAGAACACCAATAGCGTATGCTCTAAGAGCAAGAATTGACAAATGGGACCTCATAAGGTTACAGAGTTTCTGTAAGGCAAAGGACACCATGAAGAGGACAGATCGGCAACCAACAAATTGGGAAAAGATCTTCACCAATCCTACACCAGATAGAGGGCTAATATCCAATATATATAAAGAACTCAAGAAGTTAGACTCCAGAAAACCGAACAACCCTATTAAAAAATGGGGTACAGAGTTAAACAAAGAATTCTCACCTGAAGAACTTCGGATGGCATGGCGGGGAAGCATCTTAAAAAATGCTCAACTTCATTAGTCATTAGGGAAATGCAAATCAAAACAACCCTAAGATTTCATCTTACACCAGTCAGAATGGCTAAGATTAAAAATTCAGGAGACAGCAGGTGTTGGAGAGGGTGTGGAGAAAGAGGAACACTCCTCCACTGCTGGTGGGGTTGCAAATTGGTACAACCACTCTGGAAATCAGTCTGGCGGTTCCTCTGAAAACTGGGCACCTCACTTCCAGAAGATCCTGCTATACCACTCCTGGGCATATATCCAGAGGATTCCCCACCATGTAATAAGGATATATGCTCTACTATGTTCATAGCAGCCCTATTTATAATTGCCAGATGCTGGAAAGAACCCAGGTATCCCTCAACAGAAGAGTGGATGCAAAAAATGTGGTATATCTACACAATGGAGTACTATTCAGCCATTAGAAACAATGAATTCATGAAATTCTTAGGCAAATGGATGGAGCTAGAGAATATCATACTAAGTGAGGTAACCCAGACTCAAAAGGTGAATCATGGTATGCACTCACTAATAAGTGGTTATTAACCTAGAAAACTGGAATACCCAAAACATAATCCACACATCAAATGAGATACAAGAAGAAAGGAGGAGTGGTCCCTGGTTCTGGAAAGACTCAGTGAAGCAGTATTCGGCAAAACCAGAACGGGGAACTGGGAAGGGGTGGGAGGGAGGACAGGGGAAGAGAAGGGGGCTTACGGGACTTTCGGGGGGTAGGGGGGGCTAGAAAAGGGGAAATCATTTGAAATGTAAATAAATTATATCGAATAAAAAAAAATTAAAAAAAACTGAAGATTTTCATATAGTTTATGTATGAAAAATTTGAAGATTACGTAGGATTATTGATAACATAAAAATTATTTGGAAAAACACTCAGATACAATACTATCCATACAAATGCATTAAGAATAGAAATGAAAACCAAAGTGGAGACATTTTCTGAAAAAAACTGAAGATTTTCATAAAACATATGTATGATAAAATTGAGGATTATACAGAATAACTGATAATATAGATTTTTTGGAAAACATTCAGGAAATATAATAGGCATATTAATACATTTAAGATATAATTGAAAAATAAAGTGGAAACATTTTCTGATAAAACTGAGGATTTTCATATACATATGTATCATAACATTGAGGATTACATAGGATAATTGATAATATTGAATATTTTTAATGAAAAAACTCAGATAAAATGATAGGCATAGAAATGCATTTAAAATGTAAAGGAAAAAGAGAGTGGAGACAGTGTCTGATAAGACTGAAGATTTTCGTAAACATATGTATGATAAAATTGAGGATTACATAGTGTTTTTGATAAAATTGAAGATTTATTCATATACAATTCTAGGCATACAAATGCACTTAGAATATTATTGAAAAAGAATTGTAGATATTTTTGAATATAATGAAGATTTTCATCTAACCTGTGTGTGTGAAAATTGAGGATTACATAGCATAATTTATAATATTGAAGTTTTTGGAAAAAAATCAGATAAAATAATAGGCATATAAATACTTTTATAACATAATTTAAAATGAAGTGGGAACATTAACTGATTAAACTTAAGATTTTCATATAACATATTTATCACGAAGATGAGCATTACATAGGATAATTTATAAAATACATTTTTTTTGGAAAAACACTCTGATACAAATCTAGGCGTACAAATACATTTAGAATGTAAATGAATATTTTTTGGAAAAACACTCAGATACAATGCTAGGCATAGAACTGCATTTAGAATATATTTGAAAAAGAAAGTGTAGACATTTTGTGATAATACTCAAGATTTTCATCTAAACTGAGTGTGAAAAAAAATTGAAGACTACATAGGGTAATTGATAATATTGAAGATTTTTTGGAAAAAACTCAGATAAAATAATAGGCATATAAATACATTTAGGAGATAATAATGAAGTGGAAACATTTTCTGATAAAACTGACGATTTTCATATAACATGTTTCATAAAGTGATGATTATATAAGATATAGCTGTTGTATTCCATAGCTGCCTGCAGCTATTACAAATGGAGTTGCTGGAACAGAAGCTGAGGGGTAGATGGGTAAGTGGCAAAAAGGAACAAGGGCCAGGACGATGATGTTTCACTGATCGAGGCTGAAATTTTAATGTCCGTCAGAACTTTTCACAGTTTGGGTAAACCCTTCCCCCAAGACTCCAGGTTGAGTTTCGGTGGAAGTTGTCTAGCTTTTCTTGGAGGTCTTGACTGCTCCTGCAGCTGGGTGGGTCACCTGCATAATTCAGAAATTCATAGTCCTGGAGGAACAATGAGCTTAACCTTCACTGAGCTTCTCCACCCTAGGATAAAAATTCCTGCCATATCCTACTTCCCTATTATGTCCTAATAGCAGATTCCTTCCCGAAGCCAGAGATTGATCTTGACCAATGTCAAGTACACTCGTAGCACTCCACCCAAGGATAAAATTCTGGCTGTACCATGTGGAATGACCCCCCATTATGGTTCTGTACATTTCCTCCCTTTTTTATTAATTTGAAAATGAGGAGGTACAAAACAAGTGGATAAACATCCTTCATAAGAAGGTGAGCCTTAACCAGGAGGGGAAGCATTAACCATAATTCTTCTTGAATATTGCCTAACGTCTTTTTCAGAGGAGGGGTAATAGGATCCCTTCTTATTTTGAAAACAGCCTCTCGATGTTAACCCGTATTCAATTAGGTGTACTTCCTGGGGACTCAGAAGCAGAAATTCACCTCCCAATGCGGTGCCTTACCTCACACCTCTCACTGGTACCCATGTTTGTTCATAAAAAAGAATCATAGATCTGAGTTCTATGTGGCTCCCTCTTTGGTATCTACTTGTGTAAGTTTTGAAGCCAGGGATTCTGCAAGTGTCTTTAACAGACAGGCAATCCTTCCATCCGTGTGAGCCTAGGTGGAGACAGCCAGTCTGCTTAACAAACAAGGTCAGGAGTTAAAGGTAGAACTTGTCTGTTATGTCCCTGAGGTATCCAATTCAGTTGCAAATTAGAAACTTAAAGGACACAAAGCCTGGCCTCTGGGGTAGAAGAGGTAGCCTTTGTGTAACAAGAGATAAGCTGTTACTTCTCAGGAAAAGTGAAGACTATCTTTTAAATTTCTATAGCTGACTGGAGATTGTTCGTCATTTTTAAAAGTAGAATCTCCAATATTTGATTTATTTATATACCAGTCTATGGTTGAGCCAGGTGATCACAATAAGGAGAAGAGTCCCTACCATTCCTCTTTAGATTAATTTTTCTTAAGCAAGCATAACAGTCTCCATGTTCTGTCCCACAAAGTCTAAAAGCTTGAAGCAAGACAATTTATCTAACCTGGGACAATTAAATGCAAGAACGTATTTCCAATATAGCTCTTATGTTACCACTGTCTGGGCATTCAACAATCACACAGTCAGCATTCTCTTCAGCATGCTACATCAATCACTCTGGCAGCTAGCATGCTTCTGTAACTTTCTGTGGAAAAAACTTAAGGGACATGCCTCCTTCCCCAATATTAAATCAGGATCATGGCATATGTAAATAAGTGAATTGCTTCATTTTACCTAGACTTCAGTATGCCTAATTACAGGATGTCATATACACTCAGCAAGGAGTTCCTTCACATTAAAATTTTAAAATTTTCTTAAAAATATGCATGCATAATTTAAATTATATGCACGGGGACACAATTTTCTCCTCCCTTTTCCTCTTTTATGAAGATATTGTTTTGTTTTGTTTTTTTAAATGTTTTATATTACCTCGACTTTTAGGATAACAATTAAATTGTCAAAAAGATCTCAAATGAATAACCTTTTTTCATTAAATGGCCAGTTCCATTGTTTGCTCCAATCCAAGTTGGAACACCAAGTATATACCATAACATATGCAATAACTGTGTAATTATAGAAAATAAACGTAGCATTTTTAGTTGCTTTTTTTTTGTTTGAGCAGTTGCAACTAGAAAGCCTAAAAATGAATCATTAGTCACATGCACATCTTTTTAATCTTTTAAATTAGAAATAGGAGTATCATTTATCTATAATAATTAATTAAGTCTTCTAGGATTAACACCATTATGTGGTAGAGGTAGAAATTGAGGACATCAAGAACAAATCTTTGTAATTTGATGTGCACAGAAATACAAAATTATTTTTATGTCATTACCCTTTTGATGATATAAATAATATGCTTGTACATAGGATTGCTGCTCTATATCCTATCTGGGATAAAAATTAAGGGGTCTTGTCCAGGCACCTTTAAAGATTAATTATATAAGCATATTGTAGCTGTCTCTCTAGCCTTTGTGTTAGCTTTCAAATACCTAAGGGACAGTCATTCAGAGAACATATTCTTTGAAATTTGAATTACATTTGCATAAACCAATTGTAAAATTAAGAATTAGCAGTATTAAAAATGAAACAATTTAAAGCAATTATAAACCATGAGCTATATGTATATTTACTATTATGAAAAGCTTAATATTTAACATCTCAAAAAATAGCCACTATAATATTTGTGCTGAAGCAGGGGAAAATGTAAAGGAATAAACATGTTATCTGATAGTAACCAATTATCTTTAGGATAACAATTATTAATTTTGCCTAAAAAGGCTTGCCATGTAATAGATCAACCATCAATGTTTTGTAATAACCAATTTGATTGCTGCTTGAAACAAGGAACAAATGTTTTTATACCTTTAAAATAGAGGTTTAAGACCTCCTGTGGCAAGCTTAAGATGAGGTAAATATAAGATAAAATCAATTAATATATCCTAACAATCTTTAAAAATCATTTACTTAAAAAAAAATTAAAGGCCATAGTTAGGAGCAAAGCATGTAACAAACATTTCATGAACATTAAACACTGAAAAATCTATGATTGTATTGAAACAGACACAAAACATTTTTTTCTCGCATAAGGTAAGGCTATTAGCCATTTCTTGAGGCAACAATCTTCTAATGAAATTGCTTTATTGTTTCTATAAAGTTACAAGCAAATGCTCTTATAATTATCAGAATGTAAAGCAGAAAACAACCCTTTAAATCCACAATAATTTTGTAGGGAGTAGGCAGGCCAAATTTTAATGCCTTTACAGCCTTATTGACAGTTCATAGATTTGAACTGCATTTTAATCCACCCCTGGATAAGTATGTCAAGAATGTTTTTTTTTTTTTTAGCCAAATACTCCCTAGGTGAGGCCTGCAAGGCAAAAACACAAGCTTCCTCACTAGCTTTCACTGAGCCAGCTCTAAGCTTGCATTAGCTCAAATGTAAATTCCTTTATTTTTGTTGCCCAAGAACCCGCCTTGAGTCCTTGGCAAGAACATTATATGCGGTCCCTCAATGTATCCATCTTCTAACCTGAGCTTTTATCTAAGACCAGACCCAAACCTACCCATCCTGCAAGGACATTTTGAGGATTAAATAACAAAAGAAACCTGTAATTTCGTAGTCAATGGAACCTGCTTGATATTAAATATATTTCCACTGAGATCTCCTTTTTAATCTTGGAGGGTTAAATTTTGCTTCTACCATTGTAGCCAATAATCTTGTGGAAAAGTGACAATAGGCCTATAATGGTCACAGCTCTATCACTCTTAAAATTATCTTAATTACAAAATATGTTAAGAATCGTGAGTCTTTAACCAGACTGCAAACTGTAGCCAATAACACAGTGGCAATTTTATTTGGAACTCAATTTTTCCTTGCAATATTAGAGCACAACTATAACTTTGAAAGCAAATCCTAATTTTAAGCAATCTATGTTCTTTAAATCAATGGCAAATGCATTATTTTTATAGCACAAGGTTTGTCTGCCAGTTCTTATGATCAAGTGTATGGCAGTGTAACTTATTAAAGAGACATTATTTTAAATTGTATTTCTTATAAGTCCAATCGCCAGGCAATGATTCACACAAAATACCATGCCAATTTAGGAGCATCTTAAAGGCCTGTATTTCCTGGGTTGCATCATGCCATGTGTTGTTTAAAATGGCTACTATCCTAAACTACCAGTTTTAACCTAACTTCTTGTTAATAACATTATATCTTTTAAATCATGTCCAATGACTTATAAGCCAATACTCTATATAATCAAGACATGAAAAATATACTCATACCTTTAAGACCAATTATAAACAAGAATAAACCATGAGTTGTGTTAGACCAAATGTAGCTAGTTAAGAGGGCTCAAACACTGAATCACCAGTTTTAAACTAACCTTTTCTTAATAATGCTATACCTTTTAAATCATAGCCAATCAATTTATAACTCTATAGTCAAGATATGTAAAACTTTATACTGTTAAGACCAATTAGAAACAAGAATAAAGCAATTACACACATTTCATAAGTTAAACCAAAGTTTTCCCAAACCTTAAGGCTTTTGTGCTTTTAAAAGCGGCTTTTCCCCAAGCCATGTACGGCTCTTGGGTGAGTGAGCTGCGCTGCTATGGAGCTTTAAATCAGCCCCCACACAAACTGCAGCTGGCTCAAGAAGTTGCCTGCAGATGAAATCCTTACCAATATTTCTTTTTAACATGAAACAAACAAACAGTCATTCACACAAAAACATGGAGAGGACATAAACATTCACATAGACAAACAGTCAGTGCACTGGGACAAACAAAGTTACACAGAAGAAAAGTGTGCTTGTTAAGCAATTGCATTCATTTTCCTCTTAAAGCAGCTCTTGGAGGTTGTGGACATATGCCTATTTTTAAATCCTTTTCTTTTTTGCCTGAATCAGCTCTTATGAGCTGTGGACAAATGCCTACCAAGTTCCTACCCCATTTTCCACTGTCTGCTCCCTAAGCAAGGATTTCAGCACTGGGTTAACACTTCCTCACTTAGTCTGTATCCTCTAGCACCTATAGTTGCTCACCATGCAGGATACCATCTTTTCCTTTTTACACGAAGCTTCGCCAAGACAGGGTCAACTCAGGCAGCCTTCTTGTATCTAGCCCCCATCTGGGTGCCAATCTGGTATATTCCATAGCTGTCTGCAGCTATTACGAACTGGGTTGCTAGAACAGAAGCTGAGGGATAGATGGGGAAGGGGCAAAAGAAAGAAGGGCCAGGACAATGTTTCACTGATCGAGGCCAAAACTTTAATGTTGGTAAAACCTTTTAACAGTTTGGGGAAACACTCCCCCCCCCCCCCAGACTCCAGGTTGAGTTCTGGTGGAAGTAGTTTAGCTTCTTTTGGAGGTCCTTGTCTCAACTGCTCTGGCAGCTGGGTGGGTCACAGGCTTAATTCAGGAATTCCTAGAACTGAAGGAAAAATGAGCTTAACCTTCACTGAGCTTCTCAACCCTAGGATAAAAATTCCTGCTTTAAACTACTTCCCTATTATGTCCTAACAGCAGATTCCTGCCCTAAGCCACTGATTGTCCTTGAGCAATGTCAAGTACACTCTTAGTACTTCACCCAAGGATAAAAATTCCTGCTGTACCATGTGGAATGACTCTCCATTATGGCTCTGAACAAATAGGTAATATAAAAATTTTTGGAAGAAACTCAGATACAAATATAGGCATACAAATGAATATAGAATATAATTTAAAAAGGAAGTGATGACATTTTTAGATAATACTGAAGATTTACATCTATCTTGTGTGTGATAAAATTTGGATCACATTGGACAGTTCATAATAATGAAGATTTTATTCATTAAAAATCAGATAAAATAATAGGCATATAAATCATTTACAATAAAACTGATAAATGAAGTGCAAATATTTTCTGAAAAAACTGAAGATTTTCATACAACATATGTACAATAAAAGTGAGGATTGCATAGTGTTTTTGATAAACTTGAAGAAATGATTCAGAATAACACTCAGATACAATTCTAGGCATACAAAGGTATTTAGAATAAAATTGAAAAAGAAGTGTAAATATATTTTGAATATAATGAAGCTTTTCATCTAACATGTTTGAGAAAATTGAGAATTGCATAGAATAATTCATAATATTGAAGTTTCATTAGGAAAAAACTCAGATAAAATAATAGGCATACAAATACATTTAGGATATACTTGAAAAATGTTATGGTAACATTTTCTAATAAAACTGAAGATTTTTATATGACAAATCTATCATGAAATTGAGGATTACTTAGGATAAGTAATAATATAAATATTTTTTTGAAAAATATTCAGATACAATGCTAGGCATAGAAATGTATTTAGAATATAATTGAAAATGTAAGTATAGACATTTTTTGAGAATACTGAAGATTTTCATCTAACCTGAGTGTGAAAAAATTGAAGACAACATAGGATAATTGATAATATTGAAGATTTTTTGGAAAAAACTAATATAAAATAATAGACATATAAATACATTTAGGAGATAAATAAAAATAAAGGGGAATCATTTTCTAATATAACTGAATGTTGTCATATAACATGTTTCAGAAAATTCATGATTACATAAGGTAAAAGGTAATATAAAAATTTATGGAAGAAACTCAGATACAATGATAGGCACACGAATGCATGTAGAATAAAAATGGAAAAGCAAGTAGAGATATTTTTACATAATACTGAAGATTTACATCTAACTTGTGTGTGATAAAATTGCGGATAATATAGGACAGTTCATAATTTTGAAGCTATTTTGGAAAAAATTCAGATAAAATAATAGGCATATAAATACATTTACGATGAAATTGATGAATGAAGTGGAAACATTTTCTGATAAAACTGAAGAATTTCATATAACTTATGTATCATAAAATTGAGGATTATGTAGGAATATTGATAATATAAAAATTATATGGAAAAACAGTCAGATATAATGCTAGGTTTACAAGAGCATTAAGAATATAAATGAAAATGGAAGGAGAGATGTTTTCTCAAAAAATTAAGATTTTCATAAATCATAGGTATGAGAAAATATAGGATTATACAGGGTAACTTATAATATTGAAGACTTTTTGGAAAAAAATAATATAAAATAATAGGCATATAATTACATTTAGGATATAATTGAAAAATGAAATGTAAACATTATCTGGTAAAACTGAGGATTTTCATATATATATTTATCATAACACTGTGGAATACATAGGATATTTGATAATATTGAATATTTTTTATGAAAAGCTCAGATAAAATGATGGGCATGCAAATGCACTTAGAATAAAAACTAAAAAGTAATTAGAGACATTGTCTGATAAAATTAAAGATTTTCAGAAAATATATGTATGATGAAATTTATGATTACATAGTATTATTGATAAAATCGATGATTTATTTATAAAAACTGTCAGATATAAAACAAAATAATTTATAATTTTTAAAATAATATTTAATTTTTAAAATTAAAAACTAATATAAAATAATAGACATATAAATACATTTAGGAGATAATTAAAAATGAAGTGGAAACATTTTCTGATAAAACTGAAGGTTGTCATATAACATGTTTCATAAAATTGATGATTACATAAGATAATAGGTAATATAAAAATTTATGGAAGAAACTCAGATACAATGATAGACATACGAATGCATGTAAAATATAATGGAAAAAAGGAAGTAGAGATATTTTTACATACTACTGAAGATTTACTTTTAACTTGTGTGTCATAAAATTGTGGATAATATAGGACAGTTCATAATATTGAAGATATTTTGGAAAAAAATTCAGATAAACAACCTCCTGGCAAGGTTTGCACACCGATGGCCCCCCGGACAGCCCTGGACCTGGGTGCATCCAGTGCTAGTCAGGCTTAGACCCCTGCGATGTTGGCCTTGTGTTATATTTGCGTACCTCATTCTGTATGATTTCTCTTGAGCCTGAGATCTAAGATGGTGGAGAGACTCTCCTAACTGACTGGCGGGAGGCAGAGTTCCGATGTAGCTTCTATGGGGTAAAAGCAAAATCTTCAGTTTTTCACAAAATATCTCCAATTCATTTTTCATTTATATTCTAAATGCATTTGTAAGCCTATATTTTTATCAGAGTGTTTGCAAAAAATTATTTTATTAATTATCCTATGTAATGCTAAATTTTGCGATACCTATGTTATATGAAAATATTCAGATTTATTAGAAAATGTTACTACTTCATTTATCAATCATATGCTATAAGTATTTGTATGTCTATTATTTATCTGAGCTTTTTCAAAAATTTCAATATTATCAACTATTCTATGTAATCCTCAATTTTCACACACAGGATAGATGAAAATCTTCATTGTATTCAAAAATATCTAAACTTAATTTTCAATTATATTGTAAATGCATTTACATGCCTATAATTGTTTATGAGTGTTTTTTTCGGAATAAATCTTCTATTTTATCAAGAACACTATGTAATTCTCAATTTTATCATACATATGATGCATTATCTTATGTAATCATCAATTTTATGGAACATGTTATATGAAAATCTTCAGTTTTATCAGCAAATGTTTCCACTTCATTTTTAATTAGCTCCTAAATTCATTTATATACCTTATATTATCTGATTATTTTTCAAAAAATCTTCAATATTATCAATTATCGTATGTAATCCTCAATTTTCTCACACACAGGTTAGATGAAAATCTTCATTATATTCAAAAAGTATCTACACTTATTATTCAATTGTATTCTAAATGTATTTCTGTGCCTAGCAGTATATCTGAGTGTTTGTCTGAATAAATCTTCAATTTTATCAATAACACTATGTAATCCTCAATTTTATCATATATATTTTATATGAAAATCTTTTGTTTTTTTTTCAGGAAATATCTCCACTTCATTTTTCATTTATATTCTAAATGCATTTGTATGCGTAGATTTGTACCAGAGTGTTTTACCAAAAAAAAAAGTTTATTTTATAAATTATCCTATTTAATCCTCACTTTTTGATACATAAGTTATATAAAACTCTTCAATTTTATCAGAAAATGTTACCACTTAATTTACCAATTATATCCTAAAAGTATTTTTATGCCTATTATTTTAACTGATTTTTTTTTAAAGAAAACTACAATATTATCAACTATTCTATGCAATCCTCAATTTTCACCCACGGGATAGATGAAAATCTTGATTATGTTCAAAAGTATTTAAACTTATTTTTCCTTTATATTCTAAATGCATTTCTATGCCTAGAATTGCATCTGAGTGTTTTTCTGAATAAATCTTCAATTTTATCAATAACACTATGTAATCCTCAATTTTATCATATATATTTTATATGAAAATCTTTTGTTTTTTTTTCAGGAAATATCTCCACTTCATTTTTCATTTATATTCTAAATGCATTTGTATGCGTAGATTTGTACCAGAGTGTTTTACCAAAAAAAAAAGTTTATTTTATAAATTATCCTATTTAATCCTCACTTTTTGATACATAAGTTATATAAAACTCTTCAATTTTATCAGAAAATGTTAACACTCAATTTACCAATTATATCCTAAAAGTATTTTTATGCCTATTATTTTAACTGATTTTTTTTTTTTAAGAAAACTACAATATTATCAACTATTCTATGCAATCCTCAATTTTCACCCACGGGATAGATGAAAATCTTGATTATGTTCAAAAGTATTTAAACTTATTTTTCCTTTATATTCTAAATGCATTTCTATGCCTAGAATTGCATCTGAGTGTTTTTCTGAATAAATCTTCAATTTTATCAAAAACACTATGTAATCCTCAATTTTATCATATATATTTTATATGAAAATCTTTTGTTTTTTTTTCAGGAAATATCTCCACTTCATTTTTCATTTATATTCTAAATGCATTTGTATGCGTAGATTTGTACCAGAGTGTTTTACCAAAAAAAAAAGTTTATTTTATAAATTATCCTATTTAATCCTCACTTTTTGATACATAAGTTATATAAAACTCTTCAATTTTATCAGAAAATGTTACCACTTAATTTACCAATTATATCCTAAAAGTATTTTTATGCCTATTATTTTAACTGATTTTTTTTTAAGAAAACTACAATATTATCAACTATTCTATGTAATCCTCAATTTTCACCCACGGGATAGATGAAAATCTTGATTATGTTCAAAAGTATTTAAACTTATTTTTCATTTATATTCTAAATGCATTTCTATGCCTAGAATTGCATCTGAGTGTTTTTCTGAATAAATCTTCAATTTTATCAAAAACACTAGGTAATCCTTAATATTATCATGCATATGGTGTATGAAAATTATCAGTTTTTTCATATAATACCTCCACTTCATTTTTCATTTATATTCTAAATGCATTTGTATGCATAGATTTGTATCAAAGTATTTTTCCAAAAAATTTATTATATAAATTATCCTATGTTATTCTCAATTTTGTGATACATACTTTATATGAAAATCTTCCATTTTATACGAAAATGTTACCACTTCATTTAGCAATAATATCCTAAAAATATTTGTATGCCTATTATTATATCTGAGGGTTTTTTTAAAAAAAATCAATATTATCAATTATTCTATGTTATCCTCAATTTTCACACACAGGGTAGATGAAAATCTTCATTATATTCAAAAATGTCTGAACTTATTTTTTCAATTATATTCTAAATATATTTGTGTATCTAGAATTGTTTCTGAGTGTATTTCTGAATGAGTCTTCAATTTTATCAAAAACACTATGTAATCCTCAATTTTATCATGCATATGTTATATGAAAATCTTCAGTTTTTTAAGATAATTTCTCCACTTCATTTTTCATTTATATTCTAAACGCATTTGTATGCCTAGAATTGTATAATTGCCTTTTACAAAAAGTATTTCATAAGTTATTTTATAAATTATAAATTATCCTATTTTATATCTGAGTGTTTTTATAGATAAATCTTAGATTTGATCACTGACACTATGTAATCCTCAATTTCATCATACATATGTTTAATGAAATTCTTCAGTTTTAGCAGACAATATTGCTACTTCCTTTTTCCTTTATATTCTAAATGCATTTTTATGACTATCATTTTATCTGACTTTTTATTAAAAATATTCTATATTATCAATTATCCTATGTAATCCTCAATGTTATGATACATATGTACATGAAAATCCTCAGATTTATCAGAAAATGTTTCCACTTCATTTTTCAATTATATCCTAAATGTTATTATATGCCTATTATATTATCTGAATTTTTCCAAAAACTCTTCAATATTATCAGTTATCCTGTATAATCCTCAATTTTATCATAAATGTGTTTTGGGATAATCTTCAGTTTTTTTCAAAAAATTAATCCACTTTTGTTTTCATTTATATTCTTAATGCATTTGTATGCCTAGCATTATATCTGAGTGTTTTTCCAAATAATTTTTATATTATCAATAATAACAAGTAATCCTCAATTTTCTGATACATAATTATATGAACATCTTCAGTTTTATCAGAAAATATTTCCACTTCCTTTCTCAATTATATCGTAAATGTATTTATATGCCTATAATTTTATCTGATTTTTTTCCAAAAAATCTTCAATATTATGAAGTGTCCTATATAATCACACATCAGTAAGATGTAAATCTTCAACATTATCTAAAATTGTCGCCACTTCCTTTTTCAATTATATTCTAAATACATTCATTTGCCTATCAATGTATCTGAGTTTCTTCCAAAAATTTTTATATTATCTATTATCTTATGTAATCATCAATTTTATGGAAGATGTTAAATAAAATCTTCACTTTTATCAGAAAATGTTTCAATGTCATTTGTATTTTCTCCTAAATATATTCATATGACTATAATTTTATCTGAGATTTTTTCCAAAAAATACTCAATATTATCAATTATCCTATGTAGTCTTCAATTTTTTCACACTCAGGTTAGATGAAACTCTTCAGTATTATCACAAAATGTCTACACTTACTTTTTCATTTATATTCTAAATGCATTTCTATGCCTAGTATTGTATCTGAGTGTTTTTCCAAAAAATATTTTTCTTATCACTTATCCTATGTAATCTTCAATTTTATGATATGTATGTCATATAAAAATATTCAGTTTTATCAGAAAATGTTTCCACTTCATTTTTAAATTATATCCTAAAAGTATTTTTATGCCTATTATTGTATCTGAGATATTTCCAAAAAAACTTCAATATTATCAATTATTTTATTTAATCCTCAATTTTCACAAATATGTTAGGTGAAAAGCTGCATTATGTTGAAAAATATCTACAGTTCTTTTTCAATTTTATTCTAAAGGCATTTGTATGCCTAGAATTGTACCTGAGTGTTTTTCTGAATCATTTCTTCAATTTTATCAAAAACACTATGTAATCCTCAAATTTATCATTCATAAGTTCTATGAAAATTTTCAGTTTTTTCAGAAAATATCTCAACTTCATTTTTCATTTATATTCTAAATGCATTTTTATGCCTAGATTTCTATCAGAGTGTTTTTCCATAACAAAATTTATTTTATAAATTATCCTATGCAATGTTGAACTTTGTGATACATGTTTTATGACAATCTTCAGGTTTATCTGAAAATGTTTCCACTTCATTTTAAAATTATATTCTAAAAGTATTTATATGCCTCTTATTGTATCTGATATTTTCCAAAAAAAACTTCAATATTATTAATTATCCAATGTAATCCTCAATTTACTTACACACAGGTTTGATGAGAATCTGCAGTATATGCAAAAAATATCTACACTTCTCTTTCAATTATATTCTGAATGAATTTGTATGCCTAGAAAAGTATCTGAGTGTTTTCCTGAATAAATCTTCAATTTTATATAAAATATCAAATATCAATTTTACATAAAACACTATGTAATCCTCAAATTTATCAAACATATGCTGTATGAAAATCTTCATTTTCTTTCAGAAAATATCTCCATGTCAGTTTTCAATTATAATGTAAATGCATTTGTATGCATAGTTTTTTATCTGAGTGTTTTTCTAAAAATATTAATTTTATAAATTATACTATATAATCCTCAATTCTGTGATACATATGTTATATGACAATCTTCAGTTTTATCAGAAAATGTTACCACTTCATTTATCCATTATATCCTAAAAGTATTTTCATGCCTATTATTTTATCTGGGTTTATTTTTTCAAAAAAGACTTCAAAATTATCAATTGTTCTATATAATCCTCAATCACACACAGGATAGTTGAAAATCTACATTATATTCAAAAATATCTAAACTTATTTTTCCATTATATTCTAAATGCATTTGTATGCCGAGACTATTATCTGAGGGTTTATCTGAATAAATCTGAAATTTTATCAAAACCACTATTTAATCCTCAATGTTATCATGCATATGGTATATGAAAATCTTCGGTTTTTTTCAGATAATACCTCCACTTCAATTTTCATTTATATTCTAAATGCATTTGTATTCCTAGATTTGTATCAGATCCTTTTACAAAAAAAATTAATTTTATAAATTACTTTATAAATTATAAATTATCCTATTTTATATCTGAGTATTTTTAAAATAAATGTTTGATTTTATCAATAGTACTATGTAATCTTCAATTTCATCATGCATATGTTTTAAGAAAATCTTCAGTTTTATCGGACAGTATCTCCACTTCTTTTCCTTTATATTCTAAAAGCATTTGGATGCCTATCATTTTGTCTGAGTTTTTTATTAAAAATATTCAATATTATCAGTTATCCTATGTAATCCTCAATGTTATGATACATATGTATATGAAAGTCAACAGTTTTATCAGAAAATGTTTCTAATTCATATTCCAATTATATCCTAAATGTATTTATATGCCTATTATATTTTCTGAATTTTTTCGAAAAAAACTTCAATATTCTCAGTTATCCTGTATAATTCTCAATTTTATCATACATATGTTCTTTAAAATCTTTGTTTTTTTCAGAAAATATCTCCACTTCCGTTTTCATTTATATTCTAAATGAATTTGTTTATCTAGCATTTTATCTGAATATTTTCCAAAAAATTTTTATATAATTGTTAATCCTACAAAATCCTAAACTTTTTTGATATTTAAGTTATATGAAAAGTTAAATGAAATCTTCAGTTTTATCAGAAAATGTTTCCATTTCATTTATAAACTATACTGTAAATGTATTTATATGCCTATTATTTTATCTGAATTTTTTTCCAAAAATTCTTAAATATTATGAAGTGTATAATATAATCCACAATTTTATCACACACAAGTTAGATGTAAATCTACAGTATTATCTAAAAATGTCACTGCCTCCTTTTTAATTATATTTTATAAGCATTCGTATGACTATCATTGTATCTGAGTTTCTTCCAAAAAGTTTTATATTATCTATGATCTCATGTAAACATCAATTTTATGAAACATGTTATATGAAAACCTTCAGTTTTTTCAGAAAATATTTCCATTTCATTTTTAATTGTCTCCTAAATGAATTTATATGCCTATTATTTTATCTGAGTTTTTTTCCAAAAATTCTTCAATATTATCAATTATCCTATGTAGTCTTCAATTTTTTCACACTCAGGTTAGATGAAAATCTTCAGTATTATAACACAATGTCTACATTTACTTTTTCAATTATATTCTAAATGCATTTCTATGCCTAACATTGTATCTGAGTCTTTTTCCAAAAAATATTTATATTATAACTTATCCAATGTAATTCTCAATTTTATGATACATTTTTCATATAAAGATTCAGTTTTATCAGAAAATGTTACCACTTCACTTTTAATTATGTCCTAAATGTGTTTATATGCCTATTATTTTATTTGAGTTTTTTTTGAAAAATGCTCTGATACAAATCTAGGCATACAAATGCATTTATAATATAAATGAAAATTGAAGGTATTATCTGAAAAAACTGAAGATTTTCATACAAAAATGCATGATAAAATTGAGTATAACATAGTATACTGATAAAATTAAAGATTTATTCAGAAAAACACTCAGATACAATTCTAGGCATAAAAATGCCTTTAGAATATAAATGAAAAATATGTATAGATATTTTTTAATATAATGAAGATTTTCATCTATTCTGTGTGTGAAAATTGAAGATTACATAGAATATTTGATAATATTCAAGTTTTTCTGTGAAAAATACTCAGATAAAATTAAAGGCATATAAATACGTTTAGGATATGATTGATAAATGAAGTGGTCACATTTTCTAAAAGTGAAGATTTTCATATAATATATGTATCACAAAGTTGAGGATTACATAGGATATTTTCTAAAATAATTTTTTTTGAAAAACACTCTTGATACAAATCTCAGCATCAAGTGCAATTAGAATATAAATGAAAATGAAGTGAAAACATGAAAAGATATTTTCTGAAAAATCTGAAGTTTTGTGCAAGAAATAGTTTTATTATCAATAATCCTATATAATCCTCTATTTTGTGATACATATTTTATACGAAAATATTCAGTTTTATCAGAAAATATTTCCACTTCTTTTGTCAATTGTATCCTGTATGTATTTATAAGCCTATTTTTATCTGAGATTTTTTGAAAAAAAATCAATATTATCAATTATCCTATGTAATCCTCAATTTTTTCACACACAGGGTAGATGAAAATCTTCAGTATTTTCAGAAAATATATATATTTCCTTTTTCAATTCTATTCTAAGTGCATTTGTATGCCTATCATTGTAACCGAGTTATTTCCAAAATTTTTTTCAATTATCAATTTCCTTTTGTAATCCTCACATTTAATAAACATATGGTATATGAATATCTTCAGTTTTATCAGAAAATGTTTCCAATTCATTTTTCAATTATATCCTAAATGTATTTATATGCCTATTAATTTATCTGAGTTTTTATCCAAAATTCTTCAGTATTATCAATTACCTATGTAATCCTCAATTTTATGCATTTGTATGCCTAGCATTTTATCTGAGTGTTTTTCAAACAAATCTTCAATTTTATCAATAACACTGTGTAATACCCAAGTTTATCATACATATGTTTTATGTAAATCATCAGTTTTATCAGAAAAGTCTCCATTTAATTTTCCTTTATAACCAAAGTGCATTTTTATGCCTATCATTTTATCTGAGCTTTGTCCAAAAAAATTTATATTATCAATTATCCTATGTAATCCTCAATTTTATGATACATATGTTAGATTAAAATATTCAGTATTATCAGAAAATCTCTCCCCTTTCTTTTTTATTTATATTCTAAATGTATTTGTATGCTTAGCATTGTATCAGACTGTTTTTCCAAAAACTTTTTATATTATCATTTATCCTATGTAATCCTCAATTTTCTCACAGAATGATTAGATGAAAATCTTCAGTATTATCAGAAAATGTGTACAATTCATTTTTCAATTATATTCTAAATGTATTTATATGCCTGTTATTTTTTCTGAGTTTTTTTCCAAAAAAATTTTTATTACCAGTTATCCCATTTAATCCTCAATTTTATGATACATATGTTATATGAAAATCTTCAGATTAATCAGAAAGTGTCTCCACTTGCTTTTTCATTTATATTTTGAATGCATTTGTATACCTACCATTGGATCTGAGTTTTCCCAAAAAAATTTTTTATTTTCAATTACGCTATGAAATCCTTATTTTTATGATACATAAGAAAATGTTTCCTCTTCATTTTTCTATTATAACCAAATTGTATTTATATGCCTATCGTTTTATCTGAATTTTTCCCAAAAAAATCTTCAATATTATCAATTATCCTCTGTAATCCTCAATTTTATCACACAGACGTTAAATGAAAACTTTCAGTATTAACAGAAAACGCCTTCACTTCCTTTTTTAATTATATTCTATATGCATTTGGAGGCCTAGCATTGTATCTCCGTGTTTTTCCAAACAATTCTTCAAATTTTCAGTAACACTATATAATCCTCACTATTATCATACATATGTTTTAAGAAACACTTCAGTTTTATCAGAAAATGTTTCCACTTCATTTTTCAATTATATCCTAAATGTATTTATTTGCCTACTAACTCACAGTATCTGACTTTGGTCAAAACTCTTCAATATTATTTGTTATTCTATGTAATCCTCAATTTTATTATATGTATGTTTTAAGGAAATCTTTAGTTTTATCAGAAAATATTTCCACTTACTTTTTCATTTATATTTGTATTGCATTTGTATGCCTATCATTTTATCTGAATTTTTTCCAAAAAGTTTTCTATTATCAATTTCCAGATTTTAGCCTCAAATTTTTGATACAAACTTCTTTGAAAATCTTCAGTTGTACCAGAAAATGCTTCCACTTCATTTTTCAATTATATTCTAAATTTATTTATATGCTTATTAATTTATCAGAGATTTTTTTTACAAAAAGTCATAAATATTATCATTTATCCTATGTAATCCTCAATTTTATGATGCATATTTTATGAAAATCTTCAGTTTTATTAGAAAATGTCTCTATTTCCTTTTTCATTTATATTCTAATTTTATTTGTATGCCTTTCAAGTATCAGCATTTTGTGCATAAAATAGTTATATTATCAATTATCCTATGGAATCCTCAATTTTATGATACATAGGTTATATGAAAATCCTCAGTTTATCAGAAAATATTCCCACTTCATTTTTTTATATCCTAAATGAATTTATATGCCTATTATTTTATCTGATTTTTTTCCAAAAAATCTTCAATATTATCAGTTGTCCTACATAATCATCAATTTTATCATATATTTGTTTTATTAATGTCTTCAGTTTTTCAGAAAATGTCTCTACTTCCGTTTTCATTTATACTCTTTTTTTTAAAGATTTATTTATTTATTTTATGTAAGTACACTGTAGCTTTCTTTTTTTCACCATTTTTTTTTATTTTCTAAATTATTTTTTTACATTCCAAATGCTTTCCCTTTTCCAGTACCCACTGTCCCATATGTCCCAGAAGCTTTCTCTACACCCATACTCCAATTACTTCCCTCCTTTTTCTCTGTCCTGGTACTTTCCTACAATGCTAGATCAGGTCTTTCCTGGATCAGGGCCCTCTCCTTACTTCCTCATATGACTCATTTCATATGCTACTCGTGTCTTGGGTATTCAAAACTTCTGGGCTAGTTAATATCCACTTATCAGTGATTGCACTTCATGTATATTATTTTGTGATTGGGCTACCTCACTTAGGATGATATTTTCCAGTTCCAACCATTTGCCTACAAATTTAATGAATTCATTGTTTTTAATTGTTGAGTAGTATTCCATTGTGTAAATATACCACATTTTTCGTATCCATTCCTCCATTGAGGGACATCTGGGTTCTATCCAGCTTCTGGCTAAATAAATATTGCTGCTATGAACATAGTGGAGCATGTGTTCTTATTGCATGCCAGGGAATCCTCTGGGTATATGCCAAGTAGAGTTATAGCAGGGTCCTCTGGTTGTGTCATATTCAGCTTTCTGAGGAACCGCCAGACTGATTTCCAGAGTGGTTGTATCATCTTGCAATCCCACGAGCATTGGAGGAGTGTTAGTCTTTCTCCACATCCTAGCCAAAACCTGCTGTCTCCTGAGTTTTTAATCTTAGGCTTTCTGACTGGTGTGAGGTAAAATCTTAGGGTTGTTTTGATTTGCATTTCTCTAATGACTAATGATGCTGAGCATTTCTTAAGGTGCTTCTCAGCCATTCGAATTTCCAAAATATTTTTGGAAAAACACTCTGATACAAATCTAGGCATAAAAATGCATTTAGAATATAAATGAAAAATGAAGTGGAAATATAAATGAAAACTGAAGATTTTCATAAAACATATGCATGATAAAAATGAGGATTACATAGGGATTTTGATAAAATTGAAGATTTATTTAGAAAAACACTCAGATATAATTTCAGACATACAAATGCATTTAGAATACAATTGAAAAATAAGCGTAGGTATGTTTTGAATATACTGACGATTTTTCGTCTAACCTGTGTGTGAGAAAATTGAGGATTACATAGGATAATTGATAATATTGAAGATTTTTTTGAAAAAAACCTCAGATAAAATAATAGGCATATTTTTAGATAATACTGAAGATTTACATCTAACTTGTGTGTTTTAAAATTCTGGATTATATTGGACAGTTCATAATATTGAAGATATTTTGGGGAAAAATTCAGATAAAATTATAGGCATATAAATAGATTTACGATGTAATTGATAAAATAAGTGTAAACATTTTTAGTAAAAATTGAAGATTTTTATATAATTTTTGTTTTAAAAATTTGCGTTTTATGTAGAATTATTGATAATATAAAATTTTGTTGGAAACACATTCAGATAAAATGCTAGGAAAACAAATTCATTTAGAATATAAATGAAATCGGAGTTGGAGACATTTTCTGAAAAAAACTGAAGATTTTCATATGTGATAAAATTGAGGATTATACAGGGTAACTTACAATGTTGAAGATTTTCTTTAAAAATTCAGAAGATATAATAGGCATAATTACATTTAGAATATAATTGTAAAATGAAGTGGAAACATTTTTTGATATAACTGAATATTTTCATATTCATATGTATCATAATGTTGAGGATTACATAGGATAATTGATAATATTGAATATTTTAATTAAAAACTCTGATAAAATGATAAGCATACAAATGCATTTATAATATAAAGAAAAAATAAGTGCAGACTAATAAAACTGAAGATTTTCATAAAATATATATATGATGAAATTTATGAGTAAATAGTGTAAATACAATAATTTATAATTTATAAAATAATTTTCATACAATATATGCATGATAAAATTGTGGATTACATAATGTTTTTGAGAAAATTGAAGATTTATTCAGAAAAAAACTGAGGTACAAAACTAGGAATTCAAATGAATTTAGAATAAAATTGAAAAATTAGTTTAGATATTTTTGAATATAATGAAAATTTTCATCTATCCTGTGTTTGAAAATTGAGGATTACATAGAATAGTTGATAATTTTGAATTTTGAATAATAGGCATACCAAACATTTAAGATATAATTGATAAATGAAGTGGTAACATTTTCTGAAAAAACTGAAGATTTTCATATGACATATGTATCACAAAATTGAAGATTACATAGGATAATTTATAAAGTAAATGTTTTTGGAAAAACACTCTGACACAAATCTAGGCATACAAATGCATTTAGAATATAAATGAAAATTGAAGTACAGGTATTATCTGAAAAAACTGAAGATTTTCACAAAACATTGCATGATAAAAGTTAGTATTACATAGTGCTTTTGATAAAATTGAAGATTTATTCAGAAAAACACTCAGAAACAATTCTAGGCATACAAATGCTTTTAGAATAAAATTGAAAAATAAGTATAGATATTTTTGAATATAATGAAGATTTTCATCTATCCTGTGTGTGAAAAATTGAGGATTACATAGAATCGCTGATATTGAAGTTTTTTTTTTGAAAAAAATTCAGATAAAATAATAGGCATACAAATACATTTAGGATATAATTGATAAATAAAGTGGTAATATTTTCTGATAAAATTGAAGATTTTCATGTAACATATGAATCACAAAACTGAGGATTACATAGGATAATTTATAAAATAATTTTCTGGAAAAACACTCTGATACAAATCAAGTTATACAAATGAATTTAGAATATAAAAGAAAATAGAAGTGCAGGTATTATCTCAATATACCAAAGATTTTCAAAAACTATATGCTGATAAAATTTAGAATTACATAGTGTTTTTGATAAAATTGAATATGTATTCAGAAAAACACTCAAAAACAATTCTCGGGATACAAATGCATTTAGAATAAAATAAAAAAATAAGTATAGATACTTTTGAATATAGTGAAGATTATCATCTATCCTGTGTTTGAAAATGGAGGATTACATAGAATAGTTGATAATTTTGAAATTTTTTTAAAATTTTTTTATTCGAAATAATTTATTTACATTTCAAATGATTTCCCCTTTTCTAGCCCCCCACTCCCCGAAAGTCCCGTAAGCCCCCTTCTCTTCCCGTGTCTTCCCACCCACCCCTTCCCACTTTCCCGATCTGTTTTTGCCGAATACTGTTTCACTGAGCCTTCCAGAATCAGGGGCCACCTCTCCTTTCTTCTTGTACCTCATTTGATGTGTGGATTATGTTTTGGGTATTCCAGTTTTCTAGGTTAATAACCACTTATTAGTGAGTGCATATCATGATTCACCTTTTGAGTCTGGGTTACCTCACTTAGTATGATTTTGAATAAAACTCAGATAAAATAATAGGTATACAAATCCTTTTAGGATATAATTGATAAATTAAGTGGTAACATTTAATGAAAAAGTTGATTTTCATAAAACATATGTATCATAAAATTTAGAATAAAATAGGATAATATATAAAATAATTTTTTTGGAAAAACTCTCTGATACAAACCTATGAATAAAAATGCATTTCGAATACAAGTGAAAAATGAAGTGGAGATATTTCCAGAAAAACTGAAGATTTTCATACAACATGTCTATGACAAAATTTAAAATTTCATAGTGTTTTTGAAAAAATTGAAGATTTATTCAGAAAAGCACTCAGATACAATTCTAGTCATATAATTGCATTTAGAATATAATTGAAAATTAAGTATAGATAATTTTGAATATAATGAAAATTTTCATCTATCCTGTGTGTGAAAATTGAGGATTACATAGAATAGTTGATAATATTTAATTCTTTTGAACAAATTCAGATAAAATAATAGGCATACAAAAACATTTAGCATGTAATTGATAAATAAAGTAGTAATATTTTTGATAAAATTGAAGATGTTTCTATAACATAGGTACCACAAAATTGAGGATTACATAGGATAATTTATAAAATAATTGTTTTTGGAAAAACACCGTGATATAAATCTAGGCATACAAATGCATTTAGAATATAAGTGGAAATTGAAATACAGGTATTATCTGAAAAAACCGAAGATTTTCACACAATATATGCATAGTAAAATTGAGGATTACATAGTGTTTTTGATAAAACTGAAGATTTTTTTTTGAGAAAAACATTCAGATACAATTCTAGGCATACAATTGCATTTAGAATAAAATTGCAAAATAAGTATAGATATTTTTGAATATAATGAAGATTTTCATTTATACTGTGTGTGAAAATTGACGATTACATAGAATCATTGATAATTCTGAAGCTTTATTAAAAGAAAACTCAGAAAAAATAATAGGCATACAAATACTTTTAGGATATAATTGATAAATGACGTGATAACATTTTCTGAAAAAACTGAAGATTTTTATAAAACATATGTATCATAAAATTGAGGATAACTGGATAATTTATAAAATAATTTTTTTTGGAAAAACACACTGACACAAATCTAGGCATACAAATTCATTAAGAATATAATTGAAAAATGAAGTGGAGATATTTTCTGAGGAAACTGAAGATTTTCATACAACATATGTATGTAAAAATTGAGGATTGCATAGTGTTTTGATAAAAAAGTATAAAAACACTCAGATATAAAATAGGATAATATATAAAAATTGAATAAATGATTCAGAAAACACTCAGATACAATTCTAGGCATGCAAATGCATTTAGAATAAAATAGAAAAGAAGTGTAGATATTTTTTGAATATAATAAAGCTTTTTATCTAACATGATTGTGAAAATTGAGGATTATATAGAATAAATATTAATATTGAAGGTTTTTTGGAAAAAACACAGATAAACTAATAGGCATACAAGTACATTAAGGATATAATTTAAAAATGAAGTGGTAACATTGTCGGATAAAACTGATGATTTTTATATGACAAATGTATCAAATTTGAGGATTACTTGGGATAAATGATAATATAAATATTTTTTTGGAAAAACACTCAGATACAATGCTAAGCATAGAAATGCATTTAGAATATAATTGAAAAAATAAGTGTAGAAATTTTGTGATAATACTGAAGATTTTAATCTAAACTGAGTGTGATAAAATGGAAGACTACATAGGATAATTGATAATATTGAAGTTTTCAGGAAAAAACTCAGATAAATTTACAGGCATACAAATACATTTAGGAGATAATTCATAATGAAGTAGAAACAATTTCTGATAAAACTGAAGGTTGTCATATGAAATATTTCATAAAATTGATGGTTACATAAGATAATAGGTAATATAAAAATTTTGGAAGAAACTTAGATACAATGATAGGCATACGAATGCATGTAGAATATAATTGAAAAAGGAAGTGGCGACGTTTTTAGACAATACTGAAGAATTACATCTAACTTGTGTGTGATCAAATTGTGGATTATATAGGACAGTTCATAAGATTTTTTGAAAAAAAATTCAGATAAAATAATAGGCATATAAATACATTTACAATACAATTGATAAATGAAGTGGAAACATTTTCTGATAAAACTGAAGATTTTTATATAACTTATATATCATAAAATTGAGGATTATGTATGAATATTGTTAATATAAAAATTTGGAAAAACACTGAGATATAAGCTAGGCATACAAATGAGTTTAGAATATAAATGATAATGGAAGTGGAGATATTTCCTGAAATACTGAAGATTTTCATAAAACATATGTATGATAACATTGAGGATTATACAGGAGAATTTATAATATTGAAGATTTTTTGGAAAAAATTCATATAATATAATACACATATGATTACATTTACGATATAATTGAAAAATGAAGTGGAAACATTTTCTGATAAAACTGAAGATTTTCATATATCTTATATATCATAAAATTGAGGATTATGTACAAATATTGTTAATATAAAAATTTGGAAAAACACTGAAATATAAGCTAGACATACAAATGAGTTAAAATATAAATGAAAATGGAAGTGGAGATATTTCCTGAAATACTGAAGATTTTCATAAAACATATGTATGATAACATTGAGGATTATACAGGGGAACTTATAATAATGAAGATTTTTTGGAAAAAATTCATATAATATAATACACATATGATTACATTTAGGATATAATTGAAAAATGAAGTGGAAACATTTTCTGATAAAACAGAGGATTTTCCTATAAATATATATCATAATATTGAGGATTAGATAGAATAATTGATAATATTGAATATTTTTAATAAAAAAGTCAGATAAAATGATAGGCATACATATGTATTAGGATATAGAGGAAAAATTAAGTGGAGACATCGATAAAACTGAAGATTTTCATAAAACATATGTATGATTAAATTTATGATGACATAGTGTTATTGATAAAATCAAACATTTATTTATAAAACACACAGATATAAAATAGGAAAATTTATAATTTATAAAATAATTTATAAAATAATTTTTTATGGGAAAATGCTCTGATACAAATCTAGGCACAAATGCATTTACAATATAAATGAAAATTGAAATGCAGGTATTAGCTATAAAAACCGAACATTTTCATACAACATATGCATGATAAAATTGAGGATTGCATAGTGTTTTTGATAAAATGGAATATTTATTCAGAAAAACACTCATACAATTCTAAGCATACAAATGCATTTAGAATTTAATTGAAAAATCAGTACAGATATTTTTGAATATACTGAAGATTTTTATCTATCCTGTGTGTGAAAATTGACAATTACATAGAATAGTTGGTAATATTGAAGTTTAAAAAAAAAAACTCAGATAATATAGTAGGCATACAAATACTTTTAGGATATAATTGATATATGAAGTGGTAACATTTTCTGATAAAAATGAGGATTTTCATATAACATGTATCAAAAATTTCAGGATTACATAGGATAATTAATAAATTACATTTTTTTGGAAAAACAATCTGATACAAATCTAAAAATACAAATGCATTAAGAATATAAATGAAAAATGATGTGGAGATATTTTCTGAAAAAACTGAAGATTTTCATAGAGCATATGTATAATAAAATTGAGGATTAAATAGTGTTTTTCATAAAATTAAAGATATGATTCAGAAAAATGCTCAGATACACTTCTAGACATACAAATGCATTTAGAATAAAATTGAGAAAGAAGTGTAGATATTTTTGGAATATAATGAAGCTTTTCATCTAACATGTTTGTGAAAATTGAGGATTGCATAGAATAAATATTAGTATTGAAGGTGTTTTTGAAAAAAACTTAAATAAAATAAAAGGCATACAAATACTTTAAGGATATAATTAAAGAATGAAGTGGTAACATTTACTGATAAAACTGTAGATTTTTATATGACAAATGTATCATAAAATTGAGGATTACATAGGATAACTGATAATATAAACCTTTTTGGACAAACACTCAGATACAATGCTAAGCATAGAAATGCATTTAGAATATAATTGAAAAAGTAAGTGTAGACATTTTGTGATAATACTCAAGATGTTCATCTAACCTGAGTGTGAGAAAATTGAAGGCTACATAGGAAAATTGATAATATTGAAGATTTTTTGGAAGAAAACTCAGATAAAATAATAGGCATATAAATACACTTAGGAGATAATTAAAAATGAAGTGGAAACATTTTCTGAAAAAAACTAAAGGTTGTTATATAAAATGTTTCATAAAATTGATTATTACATAGGATAATAAGTAATATAAAAATTTTTGGAAGAAACTCAGATACAATGATAGGCATACGAATGCATGTAGAATAAATTTGAAAAAGAAAGTGGCGACATTTTTAGATAATACTGAAGATTTACATCAAACTTGTGTGTGATAAAACTGTGGATTTTATAGGAATGTTCATAATATTGAAGATTTTTTGGAAAAAATTCAGAAAAAATAATAGGCATATAAATGCATTTACTGTATAATTGATAAATGAAGTGTGAATATTTTCTGATAAAACTGAAGATTTTCATATAACTTATGTATTATTAAATTCAGGGTTACATAGGATTATTGATAATATAAAAATTATTTGGAAAGACTCTCAGATATAATGCTAGGCATACACATGCATTAAGAATATAAATGAAAAAGGAAATGGAGACATGTTCTGAAAAAACTGAAGATTTTCAAAAAACATATGTATGATAAATTGAGGATTATATAGGGTAACATATAATATTTAAGATTTTTTGGAAAAAATTCAGATAATATAATAGGCACATAATTACATTTAGGATATAATTGAAAACAGAAGTGGAAACATTTTCTAATAAAACTTAGGATTTTTATATACATATGTATAACAACATTGAGGATTATATAGAATAATTAAAAATATTGAATATTATTAATAAAAACTCAGATAAATGATAGGCATATAAATGCATTTAGAATATAAAGGAAAATGGAAGAGGAGACATTGTCTGATAAAACTGAAGATTTTAAAAAAACATATGTATGATGAAATTTATGATTACCTAATGTTATTTATAAAATCAAAGATTTATTTATAAAAACACTCAGATATAATATAGGATAATTTATAATTTATAAAATAAATATTTTTAGAAAAAAGCTCTGATACAAATCTAGTCATACAAATTCATTTACAATATAAATGGAAATTGAACTGCAGGTCTTATCTGAAAAAAACGAACAATTTCATGCAACATATGCAAGATAAACTTGAGGATTACATAGTGTTTTTGATAAAATGAAAGATTTATTCAGAATAACAGATACAATTCTAGGCATACAAATGGATTTAGAATATAATTTAAAAATAAGTATAGATATTTTTGAATATAATGTAAATATTCATCTATCCTGTGTGTAAAAATTGAGAATTACATAGAATAGTTGATAATATTGAATATTTTTAAAAAAAAAACCCAGATATAAAAATAGGCATACAAATACTTTTATGATATAACTGAAAAATGAAGTGGTAACATTTTCTGATAAACTGAAGATTTTCATATTGCATATGTATCGAAAAGTTGAACATTACATAGGATAAATGATAAAATAATTTTTTTGGAAAAACACGAAGATAAAATCTAGGCATCCAAATCCATTTAGAATATTAATAAAAGAATGAAGAGGAGATATTTTCTGAAATAACTGAAGATTTTCATTGAACATATGTATGATAAAATTGAGGATTACATAGTATTTTTGATAAAATTGAAGATTTATTCAGAAAAACAATCAGATACAATTCTAGCCATACAAATGCATTTAGAATATAATTGAAAAAGAAGTGTAGATATTTTTGGAATATACTGAAGATTTTAATCTACGCTTATGTGAGAAAATTGAGGATTAATTGATAATATTTAATATTTTATTGGAATAAACTCAGATAAAATAATAGGCATATGAATGCATTTAGGAGATAATTAAAAATAAAGTGGAAATATTTCCTGATAAAACTGAAAATTTTCATATAACATGTTTCATAAAATTGAAGATACATAAGCTAATAGATAATCTAAAAATTTTTGGAAGAAACTTAAATACAATGATAGGCATACGAAATAATGTAGAAGTTAATTTAAAATGAAGATGCGACATTTTTAGTTAATACAGAAAATTTACATCTAACTTTTGTGTGACAAAATTGTGGATTATATCGGACAGATCATAATATTGAAGATTTTTTGGAAAAAATCAGATAAAATTATAGGCATATAAATAGATTTATGATATAATAGATAAATGAAGTGGAAACATTTTCTGTTAAAACTGAACATTTTCATATATTATATTTTTCAAAAAATTGATGATTACATAGAATTATTAATAATATAAAATTTTAGCCAGGCAGTGGTGGTGCACGCCTGTAATCCCAGAACTCTGGGAGGCAGAGGCAGGCAGATTTCTGAGTTCGAGGCCAGCCTGGTCTACAGAGTGAGTTCCAGGACAGCCAGGGCTACACAGAGAAACTCTGTCTCGAAAAAACCAAAATATATATATATAAATTTTTTTTGGAAAACATTCAGATAAAATGCTTTGAATACAAATTCATTTAGAATATAAATGAAAAGGGAATTGGAGAGTTTTTCAAAAAAATGAAGATTTTCATAAACCATATGTATGATAAAATTGACGATTATACAAGATAACTGATAATATTGAAGATTTTTAGGAAAAAATCAGAAAATATAAACGGAATATAAATACATTTAGGATATAATTGAAAAATGAATTGGAAACATTTTCTGATAATACTGAGGATTTTCATATACATATGTATCCTAACATTGAGGATTGCATAGAATAAATGATAATATTGAATATTTTTAATAAAAAACTCAGATAAAATGATAGGCATACAAATGCATTTAGAATGTAAAGAAAAAAGGAATTGAAGACATTGTTAAAACTGAAGATTTTCATAAAACATATGTCTGATGAATTTGAGGATTATTATGTTATTATGTTATTGATAAAATTAAAGATTTATTTATAAAATCACTCAGATATAAAATATGATAATTTATCATTTATAACCCAATTTATAACGTAAATTTTTTTTGAAAAATGCACTGATACAAATTTAGGCATACAAATGCATGTAGAATATAAATGAAAAATGAAGTGGAGGTAGTATGTAAAAAATCTGACGATTTTCATACAACGTATGTATGATTAAATTGAGGATTACATAGTGTTTTTGATAAAATTGAAGATTTATTCAGAAAAACACTCAGATATAATTCTAGGAATACAAATGCATTTAGAACACAATTGAAAATATACTTAAATTTATTTGAATATACTGAAGATTATCATCTAACCTGTGTGTGAGAAAATTGAGGATTACATAGGATAATTGATAATATTGAAGAGATTTTGTAAAATCCCAGCTAAAATAATAGGCATATAAATACATTTAGGATAAAATTTAAAATGAAGTGGAAACATTTTCTGATAAAATTGTAGATTTTCATATACCATGCTTCATAAAATTGATGATTACATAAAATAATATATAATATAAAATTTTTGGAAGAACCTCAAATACAATGATAGGCATACTAAAGCATGTTGAATATAATTGAAAAAGGAAGTGGCATATTTTTGGATAATACTGAAGATTTACATTTAACTTCTTTGTGATAAACTTGTGGATTATATTGGACAGTTCATAACATTGAAGATGTTTTGGAAAAAATTCAGATAAAATCATAGGCATATAAATAGGCATATAATTGATAAATGAAGAGTAAACTTCTGTTAAAACTGAAGATTTTCATATATTGCATTTATCAAAAAATGCTTATTATGTAGAACTATTGATAATATAAAATGTTTTGGAAAAACATTCAGATAAAATGCTAGGAATACAAATTCATTTAGAATATAAATGAAAACAGAAATGGAGACATTTTCAGAAAAAACGGAAGATTGTCATAAAACATGTATGATAAAAGACGATTATACACGATAATTGATAATATTAAAGATTTTTAGGAAAAATGAGAAAAAATAATAGGCATATAAATACATTTAGGATATAATTGAAAAATGAAGTGGAAACATTTCTGACAAAACTGACGATTTTCATATGCATATGTATTATAACATTGAGGATTACATAGAATAATTGATAATATTGAATATTTTTAATAAAACACTCAGATAAAATGATAGGCACAGAAATGCATTTAGAATATATTTGAAAAATTATTATAGATATTTTTGAATATAATGAAGATTTTCATCTATTCTGTGTGTGAAAATTGAGGATTACATAGAATGGTTGATAACACTGAAGTTTTTTTTAAAAAAAACTCATATAAAATAATAGGCATACAAATAGTTTTAGGATATAATTGATAAATGAAGTAGTAAAATTTTCTGATAAAACTGAATATTATCATATAACATATGTATCACAAAATTGAGGATTACATAGGATAATTTATAAGCTAAAATTTTATTGAAAAAAACTCCGATACAAATCTAGGCATACAAATGCATTTAGAATATAATTGAAAAATGAATTGGAGATATTTTCTGAAGAAACTGAAGATTTTCATACTACATATGTATGATAAATTCAGAATTACATAGAGTTTTTGACAAAATTGAAGATTTATTCAGATAAACAGATACAGTTCTAGGCATACAAAGGCACTTAGAATATAATAGAAAAAGAAGTGTAGATATTTTTTGAATATACTGAAGATATCCATCTAACCTGTGTGGGAAGCCACTTTATCCAGCGCTGTTGCAAGATGGCGCTGGTAGGAAATATTTAGTCCATGCAAACAACTGTAACACACGTGCAGCTGGTAAACAACTTTAACACACGTGCAGTTGGCAAACAACTGTAACACACGTGCAGCTGGTAAACAACTAACACACGTGCAGTTGGCAAACAACTGTAACACACGTGCAGTTGGTAAACAACTTTAATGACTCAACATTGGCATGCTAATGAGGTGAACCTTAGTTCTCCTATCACAATGCGACATGCCCCTAAGCGAGGGCTGCTGGGTTATATAAGGGCGGCAAAAGACAGGTTTGGGGCCCCGTGTAGAAGAAGAAAAGGAAGGTCCTAAATAAAGTGCTACAGAGAAGAACCTGGTCGTGTCGCGTCTTTCCTTGCGGGACAAGGTTAGGCACCGACAGTTGGTGGCCCGTCCGGGGACGGTTCAGAACTCTCAGCCTCAGGAGTGGTACCGAAAAGCTATACAGTAAAGAATGTCCGCAGAAGAATCCTGCAGAAGAATCCTGTTGCCGTGCGTCGTTCGTGAGAGACGATAGGCGCGCGACAAGTGGTGCCGAAACCCGGGAACTACATCTCTGGCACCCAGGGAGACCCTTCAGTGTGCTGAATAGGATTCAGAACTGCGGTAAGTTAAAAGGTAAGCTTCGAGAGACATGTTCCCATTAGCAGGAGAGCATGTCAGAAACGGAGCAAAGTGAAAAAATAGAAGTTAAAAGATAAGCTCCGAGAGACATGCTCCCGTTAGAAAATATTCAGGAGAGTATGTCAGAAACGGAGTGGAGTGAAAAAATGGGAGCGCGCAAAAAGAAAAAAAGTTGTTAAAGTAAAAGTAAAAGAGATACAAAAAGAGGAAGATAAGTCGACAGAAGAAAAAGCAGTTGTGCCCCGGGAGACGAAGTACAAGTCACCCGGAGAGGATACTTTGTATCCATTAAAAGCAGTTGTGCCCTGGGGGATGAAGTACAAGTCATCCGGAGAGGATACTTTGTATCCGTCTAAAGAATTGGAAGCCTTAGAGCTGGTTAGCAATGACTCTGACCAGCAGTTGTCAGAGTCGGGAGAGGAAGAGTTAGAAGAGGAAGCAGCTAAATATGAGGAAAAAAGATACGGGCCTGGGTGGGAAGCCACCGTCAAGAAACCGAAAGCTATTAACTTTGCTATGGTGGCCTCTGCTCCCTCACCTTATACAGGAAGGAAGTGTGAAACACTGGGCAAATGCCTTTTGTTTGCCCAAAACGCGCCTAGCAATCAGGCGAATGTTTCCTGTGTTTGAGGATGAAGGCACTATGGCATGATGCCTGCCAGGCACAGGCACGCGTAACAGGCCATGTCATTAATAGAGCAATTGGTTTTTGAACAATGTACCAAAGAATGCCGTACTGCAATCATTCCCTGGAAGTCTAAGGGGATGCAGGCTTGGTTAAAAGCCTGTAGAGAAATAGGAGGACCACTTACTAATGCTGGACTGGCTGCAGCTATACTACAAGGACAAAAACGGCCTGGCCTCTCTAATAGAGGCATCACCTGCTTCCAATGTGGGAAGCCTGGTCATATAGGAAGAGAGTATAAAAATCAACGTCCTGGTTTTAGTCCAAAGAGAGTCCCAGGACTATGTCCAAAGTGTAAAAAGGGAAAACACTGGGCAAATGAATGTAGGTCAGTAAAGAACATAATGGGGAAGTCTTTGGATGTGTCAAAAAATGTGCATCGGGGGCCCCATCCTCAGGGTCCTCAAATATATGGGGCAACCAGCTCCCCAGTGAACTGGGCTCACCAGAGATTCCCAGGAGAGCCACTCCGGGTTCCGCAAGCTTGGAACTCCGTTCCACTTCTAGAATTGTCATAACCCCGCAAATGGGGGTGCAGTCCATTCCTTCTGATTTCCATGGCCCATTACTGGCTAATACGGTGGGGCTGCTTTTAGGGCACTCCTCCACTACACTTAAAGGACTAGTGGTACATCCTGGAGCTATTGATCAAGATTATGAGGGTCAGTTAAAGATCATGTGTTCCTTCCCTTGGGGTCTCTACTCTATCTCCCCAGGTGACAGAATCACACAATTGCTTGTTCTGCCCAGTTGTCATGCCCAGTTTAAATCAGGAGATACAAAAAAAGGAAAGAAAGATTTTGGTTCTTTAGGCACAGATTCAGCTTATCTCATGGTTGATTTACACACTTGTCTCTAATTATAGAAGGTAAAATATTTGAGGGGATCTTAGATACGGGAGCAGATAAAAGCATTATCTCTACTAAATGGTGGCCCACAAAGTGGCCCATTACTCAATCTTCCCACTCGTTGCAAGGCTTGGGGTATGAGGCGAGTCCAACTGTTCTAAGCCCTTAAAGTGGAAGGCCCCAGAAGGACAAGAGGGTAGTTTTGTCCCATATGTTCTTCCTTTACCGGTCAACTTGTGGAGAAGGGATGTCTTAGCTGAGCTGGGGCTTAGACTTATGAATGAGCATTCTCTACCAGCACAGAGGATGATGAGAGACATGGGCTATGTCCCGGGAAAGGGTATTGGCAAAAATCATCAAGAAATTGCAGAACCAATTCAGCCCATCGTGAAATCCAATCGTCATGGTTTGGGTTTTTCTTAGGGGCCGTTGAGGGAACTATGCCCATACCGTGGATAACAGAGGAGGCTGTATGGGTTCCTCAATGGCCTCTCTCCTCTGAAAAGTTCGAGGCCGCCCATCATTTAGTAAAGGAACAGTTGCAATTGGAGCATTTGGAGCCTTCAAGTTCACCTTGGAATACTCCTAACGTCTCCACGATCCCTGACTATAGAGGCAATGAAGGCCCTTAAAAGGGTTGAAAAGGCTATTTCGGAGGCTCAATTAGTAAGGATACAACCTGATGAACCTTTTGAGCTATGTGTATTGCAAACTGCCATACTCCCCACTGCAGTGCTATGGCAGAATGGTCCTTTATTGTGGATTCATCCTCACGCCTCTCCAGCTAAGACTATAGAGTGGTATCCTTCAGCAGTGGCAAAATTGGCCATAAAAGGACTAAAAGCAGCTGTAACTCATTTTGGTATGCCTCCAGCAAAAATTGTTATACCTTATAATGCAGAACAGCTCCAGGTACTAACTGCTGTTAGCCTCGCCCTGCAGATTAAGGCAAAGCAGGGGGGGGAAAGTTAGTGGTGGAACAAAAGGAAAGAGGATTTGCATAGTAATCAACTAAAAATGAACTCCCCGGTTAAGAACCATGGGAATTACAAGTAAAAAGTTCTCAAACCTGTTTTTAAAGCAGCAGGCACCCTGCTAGCCTGCTTGGTTAATTGGGAGCACTTTAGATTCTGCCATTTATTACGCAATAGCCGTGATAGAGGAAACTTGTTAGGATAGAGACTTCTGCATCCAATTTGTCTGGCTCTGTACTGAGTTATCTTAGAGACAGAAGATTCTAAAAGAAAAAGACTTTGAATCTTCCACGGAAGGCTGGATCACACCTGAGGAATTTGTGCAGCCTACCCGAGCTAAATTCTCTAGAAGAAAATTTATTCCTTAAAAGTCAGACAGTTAAAACAGCTGGACAGAGAAATTCCTAGGCTCTCCTCTCCTCCTACCTCTCTCCACATGGTCATGGCCAGGATACGGTGTCTCACAGTTGTTAAACCTCTTTCTCTTTTTATGAACTTAATATGGGTTAAAAAAAAAATAAAAGCAAGACACTATAGAATAACTATCAGTGGTTGCCACTATCTCTTTCCTCCCTTCTCTGGCAGAACTCCAGAAGAAAAAGAAGATAAGAAGTTAACTCTTAAACAAGAGAAAAAGCAGGTTTCTAAAAAGCAGTTTTTCCATGTACAGGACATGGTATCAAAAAGTATAATAATAATAATAATGATGGTTAAAAGCTAATTTCAAAACTCTCCAAGAAACAGAAGAAAATGGGAGACGTCCTATTTTCTCCCTGAATCCTAATGGAGATATTCTTAGTTCTGGTTAAGGTATTTGGATCTTTTTGGGACATCAAGTTCCATTTCTGTCTGTTGCCTATCTTTGGTGCACCAAACTTGTCTATATGTGTGTCAATTCATGTTGTCTATTGTTTGAGTGGCTGAATGATTGTTGTGTTTATGTTATGTGTTGAAAAGAAAAAATAAAATGGTAAAAAAAAAAAAAAAAGCGTTATCTACTGGCACTCCTGCCAGTCTACAATTTACACAGAAGAAAATGATTAAAGGTGCTTCGCATTCTTAACTATGAGTTAAAAACAGCTCAAGAAAAAGCTACTTTTTAAGAGGCCAGCAGCATCAAACTTAATGGTTAATTCTCCTGGAAAAATTTCTATCATGATGATGATTCGGTTCAAAGTGCTTTATTCCCCTAAAATTACAGCTAGAAAAATATATATTTGGTTTAAATTAATGAGATTTGTGTAATTACTTCATCTTTATTTCTAATTTGTCTTAAAGATATAAATCTTTTACATGCCTTGATTATAGAGTATTGACTCATAAGTTATTGGACATGATTTAAAAAATATAATGATAAAAGATAAGTTTAAAACTGACAATTTAGGATTAAAGCTATCTTAAGCAACACGTGGCATGACAGAAGCCAAGAAAAACAGATCTCTAAGGTTTTTCTAAATTGACATAATGTTTTATGTGATTCTTATTCTAGAACTCAGACTTATACAAAATAAGACTTAAAGTAATGTCCCTTCAATAAGTTACACTGTCATACAATCAAACACACAAGCTGATAGACAAACCTTACAATATAAAAGTAATGTGTTTGCCATTAATTTTAAGGAGAAAGATTGTTTACTCCTTGCAAGATTGATGGGTATAGATCTGGCCTTATCTTACAGGCTTCACCTAGAGAGTTCTGGCCAAAAGAACATTTTTAACAGATTCATACAGATGTGGTTCAAAATAAAGTTTCAAACTTAGATCCATAAAACATTAATAAGGCTATATAAAAATTATAAAGACATTAAAATTCGGCCTTAGATTCACCCTGAATATTAACACAGGAGGCTAGAGTAGCCCTCAAGAGAGTAGAACAAGGGTTGCAAGACACAGTGTTGTTTCGCTGCAAAGAAGGAGAGAAAATTGCTTTATGTATTTTGTCTACCTTTTTGCTACCTACAGGCCTGCTATGGCAGGAAGGGCCCCTGTTGTGGGTGCATCCTAGAGCCTCACTCGCAAAAACTATTAATCATTACCCTACTACAGTTGCTAAATTGGCCCTTCTAGAGATACAACAATGTATACAGTTTTTTGAAAAGAATCCTACATTACTGATCATTCCCTATACTGCTTCTTAGGTGCAGGTTTTGTGTGAAACAATTAATGACTGGGCCATATTGCGCTGCTGTTTTGATGGATTAATAGATAATCATTATCCCAGACATCCTTTGCTTTCATTTTTTAAGGAACATCCTTTGGTGTTTCCAAAAGTAACTACACAAGCACCCTTGCAGGGTGCCCCCAATATATTTACAGATGGATCAAAAACAGGCTGTGGAGCTTATATGATCGAGCACAATGAGCCCATTTTGTGCCAATATCAGCCTGGTTCCCCACAGGTGGTTGAGTTACAAATTGTGTTAGAAGTTTTCAAAAAATGCTCCTTTCCATTTAATTTACTTTCAGATTCATCTTATGTGGTAAATGCTGTTAAGATATTAGAAGTAACTGGCTCCATAAAACCTACTAGTACGATAACTCATCTTATAAAAGAATTACAGAAAATTATCTGGTCCAGGGATTCAAAATTTTTTATACAACATATTAGAGCCCACTCTGGTCTGCCAGGCCCACTGACTAAGGGCAATGACTTTGTTGATCGATGCACCAGAATGGAATATGCCTTCCTGGCCTCATTTCTAAAAGCTGCATGAAAATTTTATCAACAATTTCATGTTTCAGCTAGGACATTACAACAAAAATTCCATCTTCCCCATGCAGATGCATGACAGATTGTGCTAGAGTGCCAACAATATATAGTTTTTCACCATTCCCCGGGTCTAGGAGTTAATCCAAAGGGCCTATTGTCCCTAAAATTATGGCAAATAGATGTGACTCATATATCTGAGTTTGGAGCCTTAAAATATATTCATGTCTCTGTGGATACATGCTCTGGCATTATTCATACTACTACCATGAGTGGAGAGAAGGCTCACAATGTGATTGGACATTGCCTTAAAGCATGCGCTGCCTGGGGTCAGCCTTGTCAGTTAAAAACAGATAATGGTCCAGCTTATACTGCTCAGTCGTTCCAGTCTTTCTACAAACAAATGTACAGTTAAATCATGGCCTTCCCTATAACCCCCAAGGTCAGGGCATTGTAGAGCATGCCCACTACACCTTTAAGAAATGCTTAATAAAACAAAAAGGGGGAATTGGCTACAGCATAGCATTTGCCCTCTTCTGGTGTGTCTGAAGACAGCTACAATATACTTATTTATAATTTAATCTTTAAAAAGGTTCCTGTACAGGACCCTTTGGGACAAGACACATAAAGTGTGTATCCCAAAGAGGGTATATAGAAACATTCAGATATACAAGCACGTTTATTATTCATATCATCAAAAAGGTAATGGCTTAAACAATTTTACATCTTTATATACATCAAATTATAAAGATTTGTTCTTGATGTACCACATAACGATGTTGATTCTAAAGGACTTAATTAACTTTTACAGATAATTGATACTCATATTTCTAATTTAAAATATCAAAATATGTGCATATAACTATAATTCATTTTGGGGCATCATTTTCATAAATGGTTCTTCTGAAGGAAAAGCTAGATATCTTGTTCATCCAAAGGGCTCATGCCCTGAGTAATCTGTCATCTAGCTTTGCTCATGCAATTGATGTGCAATCGAGCCTTTATGGTCAACTGAAAGGAGGCTTAATGGTTATAAACCAAAAAATTGATTTAGTACAAGAACAAATTGAGACCTTGTGGCAGCTAGCCCAATTGAGATGTCAGTGGAAGTATTCTAGTTTATGCATTACCAACATTCAGTATAAAAATTTTACAAGAGCTGCGAATTTGTCTAAACAAATGTCTAAGTATCTTTTAGGAAATTGGACTGGTGAATTTGACGCCCTGATGGAACAACTGCATGTGGCCATTGTGACCGTGAATTCAACACGAGTTGATGCTTCTCTCGCAGAGGGACTATCTTCCTGGATTACATCGGATATGACCCACTTTAAGGAATGGGCGGGAGTAATTGGTGTTGGCATGCTTTTATGCGGAGGGACAGTGTTTCTGCTGTGGTTGCTGTGTAGGTTGCGTGCCCAACAGCAACGTGACAAAGTGATCATTGCACAAGCCCTAGCTACACTCGAATTGGGCACGTCATATTATTGGAGAGTGGGCAGAGATGTTAGCCATGGCGCCCTTATGTGCTTAGCAGCCTTTTTTTGTTTATGGTGCTTCTGTTGCATTAGAAGAGAACAAACTGCACACAAAGCCGTAGTTTACCAGGCACTCATAGTCATGGACATCTGGCTTGCCTCCCTAAAAAATTGATAGCCTTCGCCCCAGGGTATGCCTCAAATTAACTAACTTCCAATGACACCCCAAGACGGGCAACTTCTCAACACTTGGACCAACCTAGGACATGGGACCCGGTGGGCGATAGGGTAACCCTTTGACGGGTAAGGCCAAGTGGGGACTGAGATGACCTAAGACAGGGGTCGTTGGTTACCACCTTCCTGGCAACCCGATTAGCCCCCGCAGGGGACGGCTTCAATAAAATAAAACAGGGGGAGATGTGGGAAGCCACTTTATCCAGCGCTGTTGCAAGACGGCGCTGGTAGGAAATATTTAGTCCATGCAAACAACTGTAACACACGTGCAGCTGGTAAACAACTTTAACACACGTGCAGTTGGCAAACAACTGTAACACACGTGCAGCTGGTAAACAACTAACACACGTGCAGTTGGCAAACAACTGTAACACACGTGCAGTTGGTAAACAACTTTAATGACTCAACATTGGCATGCTAATGAGGTGAACCTTAGTTCTCCTATCACAATGCGACATGCCCCTAAGCGAGGGCTGCTGGGTTATATAAGGGCGGCAAAAGACAGGTTTGGGGCCCCGTGTAGAAGAAGAAAAGGAAGGTCCTAAATAAAGTGCTGCAGAGAAGAACCTGGTCGTGTCGCGTCTTTCCTTGCGGGACAAGGTTAGGCACCGACAGTTGGTGGCCCGTCCGGGGACGGTTCAGAACTCTCAGCCTCAGGAGTGGTACCGAAAAGCTATACAGTAAAGAATGTCCGCAGAAGAATCCTGCAGAAGAATCCTGTTGCCGTGCGTCGTTCGTGAGAGACGATAGGCGCGCGACAAACCTGTGTGTGAGAAAATTGAGGATTATATAGGATAAATAATAATATTGAAGATATTTTGGAAAAAAATCAGATAAAATAATAGGCCTATAAATTCTTCGAGAATATAATTTAATAATGAAGTGGAAATATTTTTTGATAAAATTAAAGATTTTCATATATCATATGTATTACAAAGATGAGGATTACATAGGATAATTTATAAAATATTTTTTTTTGTAAAAACACTCTGATACAAATCTAGGCATACAAATGCATTTAGAATATAATTGAAAAATGAAGTGCTGGTATTTTCGGGAAAAAACTGAAGATTTTCATATAACATATGTATGATAAAATTGAGGATTACATAGTGTTTTGATAAAATTAAATATTTTTTCAGGAAAACAATCAGATAAAATGCTAGGCATATAAATGCCTTTAGAAAATAATTAAAAATAAGTTTAGATATTTTTTGAATATAATGAAGATTTTCTCTTTTTTAAATCAGAATAATGACTTTATTTCCAAATTCACTTTTACAACAGCAGTCAGTATAAGTCATTTGTTAAAACACAACACACTATATGGACATTCACAGACAGGAAGCTAAGCTAAGATGTTTTTTGTCCCTTCCCCCACCCTCAAAATCACCAAAGAACGTATGGTACTTGCAAGCATTGGAGATCATGCCCAGCACAGTAACTGCACAGGCTAGAGTCCCTCAGGAGGGTGAGATTGCAATACTGCCTGAAGTAACCCTTTCAGAAGCCAGAGAGAAATTTGAAGGCCCATAAAGCCACAGATCAATTGTGGATTACCACCTCCACCCTCATCCCCACTTACTTTCCTGGACAACAGACTGGATAAACAAAGTGATCTTGGCCACTGCTAGTAGTGTGCAGGCTATGGATCTGAAGTCCATCCAGAGGTGATACTGATGTGCCAGTGGGTTAGAGGGAAGGAAGCCATGGTATTGAGGAGGCATTGATTGTGGGCTCTGGACACCACAAGAAGGCAGCAGGAAGAGAATTTCATAGATTTCCTATACAAACCTGAGAGCTGCACCTGGCTGGGAAGGCAAGGATCTTGCTGGCTGCCTCTCCCTTGCGAAAGCCTGTCAATGGGACAGCCAAGCCTTCAAGTTCTAGCCTCATGGTAACTTTTCTCTCTAGTAAGTGTTCAAAATCATGAATGGGGTTACAAGATGGCTCAATGGCTACACTCTAAGATTTCCCTCTGCCCATGTGAAGTATCTTTACATGTTCCTTTCACCCCCTTTCCCCCACAACACAAGCAATCTCAAATGGGGCACACACTTATTATTGAAGTCAAGTTAAATGGAACTATTGATAAAGTGAATTAAGAGTTTGGAGGAACCAGTCAAATTGTATACCCTATCTAGCCCACCCAAAGTCATTGGCTCTGGAGTGGAGAGGCATGGAAAGAAAGGACAGGTGCCAGGGCCCTGGGGGATTGTCGTCACTGAAGTAACAAGCCAGAATCCCCTTGCTAAACTGCCTATCAGCACTGACCAGATCACTCCAAACCACGATTTTTGGGCCGACTGCCCTACAAGAGATATGGCATAGTACCCCACCCCCGACTCAAGGACAGGAACTGCAGGATGGGTAAATGTGTATGTGAGAGAGAACCTCAATAGGTAACCATGATGAAGGGACCATGGACCATCAAACCATACTTCCTTTTCCTCCCTAGGACTCTTCACTTCTGTGGACAGCTAAACTCCATCAAGAGAGCGGAGGCTCACAACAGGTAGCACTGGGCACTCAGAGTACTTCAATGGGAAAGGCCAGCTGCTTCCTCCTATTCTCCACATTGTCCTTAACTGAACCCAAGCCAGATGTGGCTGACCTGGGCCTAAGGTTCCTAATCTTCAAAGACCTATTCCCTGCAGCTGTAGGAGTTCATGCAAGGTCAGGGGGCTGGCATGTTGGAAACCAAGGGAGTCCCTAAGATGTCCCCTTCATCAGTGGGGCAGTCCATTCCAAACCCTATGGAGAAGAGGCCAAGGCTTGGAGAGGGCCCACAGATATCTACTGGAGAGTCATGGAATTTCTAGGGTCACAGTTCCTCCTGATGGTACCGGTGTCCTTTTCTCTTGCGTTACAGTTCTTAGAAGTTTTTCAGGGCTGCTGTGGGACTTGAGGTTGTGATTAGAGAGAACCAACTTCACTCTACAAAACAGGCCAGCTACAAGCTCTTCCTGACAGGCAGAGCCTGCTGCCTCTAGCTGGTCCTGTGTTTCAGGCCTTGGCCAATATCATAGACCTCCAATATCACAATCCAGTGTCTGTGAGGTCCCAGATGCAGAAGAAACCCTTCAGAACATGGGATGTCCCAGCAGAGTAGCACTGCACTGGCCTGGAGCCAAGTCAGCAAGGAGACAAGTGATATCCAGGCCTTCCATCTCCTGTGGTGGAGTAGATCATTTTGATAAATATTTCAAGATACATGTGTCCTTTTTCTTTTTCTTTTTGTCTTTTTATTTCTTTACTTTTCACTATCATAGTCACTATGGTGAACCCAGACAAACAGACAAATCCAACTACAATGCAACAGGATGCAAACAGGAAAGAATGGGCTTCATCTGTGGAGAAGGCTGGCTGCTCCAGCAGGGAGGGGCAGCACCATTTCCATGGGACTGGAGGAAAAACCTTTCAATCAATATGTGTGTTCCCCAAACTGGGGTGTGAAGACTGATTATGTGCATGGGGACTTAATGGTGGCTGAGCTCTGGGAGGCTAGCAATCACAAGCTGGGGTGGAAGCAGAAGATAGAAGAAGTATAGCCGTGCCCTGTGACTCTTGACTGTTCATACTGATGCCAGGACACTGGCACCTCACTTGGCTGCCTCCAGCCCAACACAAGGATGAGACAGGCCTAGGAAGCATCCACTTCAGTTAAAAATGTAGAGGCTCCCAGAGTCATCTTCAGGCCCACACTGGCTGTCATCCAGGAGTGGACCAAACAAGGTTATAAGGTTCCTTGTGGAAGGCACACTGGTTGAATTCGTGGAACGTAGAACTAGAGACTAAGGCCCAAATCTGCCTTCCCTGGACTCCAGCCCCTAGAGTGAGCAGGTATTGCCCATATCTACCCAGGGCCAGCCAGGGTACTGGGGAAGGCTGGACCCTCAGGACAGTGAGACATGATGTATGGATGGCAGTGACTGGCTCTTGTGGCAGACGTGTGCATGATAGGACAGGTAGAGGGGATACAGTGGCTGTGTGAGGGATGGGAGGCCTGGGACCCACAGCCCAGAATACCATCCCCATCCCTCACACTGCAGAAGTGCCAGAGGACAAGGCTTGAGAACAGACAGATATCCCTCAAGAGGCACACACCCTTACAAAGAGAACTGGTTAGCCCTAAAGTCCCAGGTCTGTATGGTGGCCAAAATCATGACTGTAGTTCCAAACTTCAGAACTCAGTAAAACAGATTTTCCTGTGAGAGCAAAGGGAAGCCCAGGACCTCCACCCTGAGGGAGGGAGGAGAAGGAAGCCACTGCCCTTGGATATCACAGTCAGCCTTCAGAGAACCAGTCTACAAGTTACCACCTTCTGGCTTATCTTCTTCCGCAGGCTGCTATTCGGAAGGAGCACCCCACCACTATACCCACAGTGATTTATCAAGCTGGCATCTATGCTAGCTAAGACTTCTGCAGGCAGCTGAAGTTACCTGTCCTTCCCATGCTACTTGGCAAGGAGCCAGGGGCCCCTTCTCCCTACCTGCCTTCCTCACCTATCTCCTCTGACTCCCAGCCCACCCATCTCTCAGCCTTCACTATTTCAGTCTTCCCTCACACCCACACAACATTAACACTGAAGATTTTCATCTAACCTGTGTGTGAGAAAATTGAGGATGACATAGGATAATTGATAATATTGAGCATATTTTGGAAAAAAAGCTAAGATGAAATAATAGGCATATAAATGCATTTAGGAGATAATTAAAAATGAAGTGGAAATATTTTCTGATAAAACTGAAGACTTTCATTTAACATGTTTCATAAAATTGTTGATTACATAAGATAATAGATAATATAAAAATTTTTGTAAAGAGTCAGATACAAAGATAATGAAAGCTTATAGAATATAATTGAAAAAGGAAGTTGCAACATTTTTAGACAATACTGATGATTTACATATAACTTGTGTGTGATAAAATTGTCGATTTTTATAGGACAGATCATAATATTGAAGATTTTTGCAAAAAAAATTCAGATAAAATTATAAGCATATAAATAGATTTATGATATAATTGATGAATGAAGTGGAAAATTTTTCTGTTAAAACTGAAGATTTGCATATATAAATTTATGTATCAAAAAATTGAGGATTATGTAGAATTATTGATAATATAAAAAATTTTTGGAAAAACATTCAGATAAAATGCTAGGAATAAAAATTCATTTAGAGTATAAATGAAAAATGAAGTGGAGATATTTACTGAAAAAAACTGAAGATTTTCATAAAACATATGTATGATAAAATTGATGATTATACAGGATAACAGATAATATTGAAGATTTTTTGGAAAAAATTCAGAATATATAATAGGCATATAAATACATTTAGGATATTATTGAAAAATGAAGTGAAAACCTTTTCTGATAAAACTGAGGATTTACTTATACATATATATCATAACATTGTGGATTACATAGGATAATAGATAATATTGAATATTTTTAATAAAAAAACTCAGATAAAATGATAGGCATTAAATGCATTTAAAATATAAAGGAAAAAGAAAGTAGAGAAATTGCCTGATAGAACTGATTTTTCATAAAACATATGTATGATGAAATTGAGGATTACATAGTATTATTGATAAAATCAAAGATTTATTTATAAAAACACTCAGATATAAAATAGGATAATTTATAATTTATAAAAAAATTATGAAATAACTTTTTGAAAAACGATCTGATACAAATCTAAGTATAGAAATGCATTTAGAATATGAATTAAAAATGAAGTGGAGATATTATCTGAAAAACTGAAGATTTTCATATAACATAAGTTTGATAAAATTGAGGATTACATAGTGTTTTTGATAAAACTGAATATTCAGAAAAACAATCAGAAACAATTCTAGGCATACAAATGCATTCAATATAATTGAAAAATAAGTTTAATATTTCATCTATCCTGTGTGTGAAAATTGTGGTTTACATAGAATAGTTGATAATATTGAAGTTTTTTTTAAATACCTCAGATAAAATAATATGCATATAAATACTTTTAGGATATGATTGATAATTGAGGCGGTAACATTTTCTGATAAAACTAAAGATTTTCATATAACATGTATCATAAAATTGAGGATTACATAAGATAATGTATAAAATAAATTTTTTGGAAAAACAGTCTAATACAAATCTAAGCTTATAAATGCATTTACAATATAAATAAAAAATGAAGCTGAAATATTTCCTGAAGAAAGTGAAGATTTTCATATAACTTATGTACGGAAAAATTGAGGATTACATAGTATTTTTGATAAAATTGAAGATTTATTCAAAAAACACTCAGATAAAATTCTAGGCATAAAAATGCATTTAGAATACAATTGAAAAATAAGTATAAATATTTTTTGAATATACTGAAGATTTTCATCTAACCAGTGTGTGAAAAAACTGAGGATTCCATAGGATAATTCATAACATTGAAGATATTTTAGAAAAAAATAAGAAAAAATAATAGAGATATAAATACATTTAGAAGATAATAATGTTGTGGAAACATTTTCTGATAAAACTGAAGATTTTCATATAACATGTTTCATATATATTATCATTTATCCTGAATAAACCTCAATTTCATCATACATATGTTTTTTGAAAATCTTCAGTTTTATTCAGAAACTGTCTCCACTTCTCTTCTCATTTATATTCTAAATGAATTTGTATTCCTTGCATTTTATCTGAATTTTTTTTTCAAATTTTTATATTATGAATAATTCTACGTAATCCTCAATTTTTGAAATATAAATTTTATGAAAATCTTCAGTTTTAACAGAATATGTTTCTGCTTCATTTATTAATTATATCGTAAATCTATTTATATGCCTATGACTTTATCTGTATTTTTTCCAAAAAATCTTCAATGTTTTGAACTGTTCAATATATTGCACAATTTTGTCACACAAAATTTAGATGTTTACCTTCAGTATTATCTAAAAATATCACTACTTCCTTTTTCAATTATATTCTACATGCTTTCTTATGCCTATCATTGTATCTGAGATTCTACCAAAAATTTTATATTATCTATCATCTTATGTAATCATCAATTTTATGAAACATGTTATATGAAAATCTACAGTTTTATCAGAAAATGTTTCCACTTTGTAGGAAGCCATTAGAGACCCTCACTTTGGCTGACAGGGCTAAGGCCCTGAGAAAAGCAAACAAGAGCCTCTACCATGGGTATTTGTTTAGCCATTGTCTCGAGATTACTGCAGAATGATCCTACCTGCGTCAACATCGACGACTCCGGGTATCTTCATCAGATAACCTCCTCACCTCCTGCCGTAAATGCCAGGAATACCTCTGCCCCTCTTTGTCCTTGCCTTGGGGTACGCCCCTCCTGAAAGCCTTAAAACCTGTGTACCCCAGAACATTAAACGAGGCTTTGACACAACTCAGATTGGCTCGTCATTCTTGGTGCTTGGCCTCCCTCCTTCTCGCCCCCCCTTTTTGACCCGCAGGTAGCACCCCTTCGGAACCCTGGAATAACTGACCCGCGGGACGGGTTTCAGTGGCGCCCGAACCAGGGACCCGAAGTACGGTCAACTACAGGACGACGGAGGAGAAATCCCGGGAAAAGGAATCAAGGACCCCACAGACCGCATCGCTCGTGCGTCGCTGGAGGGGCAGGTGAGTGGCCAAACATTGTCGTCCAATTGTCATTGGGGAAAAAAAAAAAGAGGCTAAAGAGGCTTGATTCATAGGAGAAATCAAGCAATCATTCAGGGAGAGAGGAGTAAGAGTTAAGAAAAAAGATTTAATTAAGTTCTTTTGTTTTGTCATGAGAAATGTCCTTGGTTAATTTTAAGTGGACCTGACATTCACCCGTTAACTTGAGATAAGGTTGCTAAAGAAATTAATAAGATTCTAAAAACAGGTACAGTTGAATCAATGTTTGATACATTCTTTAGTTACTGGAGGCTCATTCAGAGTGAGAACGAGGACCCTGCTGAATATTGCCTCCGCCCTTTGTCGCGGGCAGCTTCTGTGACCTCACTTTCCCCTAAAAAGAACTCTCCAAAACCTTCCTTGGTCGTTATAGACAGGTCTGAGTCCCCGCCATCCGCTCCTATAACTTCTCTTTATCCTCCGCTCCTGAGGTACCCATCCCTTGCTGATATGTCATTAAGTTTAGAGAACCCCTGGGGAGAAAGCCAACTTGGAGGAGCAAAGCTGCAGAGAGCAAGCAGTCCTCTTAAAGGAGCTACGGGACAAATGGTCACTCTAACTTCAAGATTTATTTCAAAGTCAAATGCCTAGAAAAAGCCAGAGCCAAAACAAGCCCCTCCACATCGCCCGCCACCCTATACCCGTCGATAGGCATGCAGCGCGGCTCCTCTCAGCCAGGTCCCTCAGACCTTTACTGGGTCCAGGAAACCACCAGAGATCGTCCTATACTCAGCCTTAAAATAAATGGTAAAAGCTTTGAGGGCATCTTAGATTCAGGTGCTGATTCTACTGTGATCTCGCAATGTGCTTGGCCCCCTGCTTGGCTTTTGCAAGCCTCTCTGACCCATCTGCAGGGGATTGGACAATCAAAAAAATACTCTCCAGAGCTCAAAGTTGCTGACTTGGGAGGACAGAGGGAAATACTGGCTCTACTCAGCCTTTCATGGTCCCTGGTCTGCCTGTTAACCTCTAGGGAAGAGACATTCTCTCTCAAATGAAAGTCCTAATGTGTGGTCCCAATGAGGTTATTGCTCAACAAATGCTCTCCCAGGGCTATCTCCCTGGACAGGGACTAGGCAAAAATGGACAGGGGAGACCCATGCAGGTAGAAGTCAGAGACTGCTGCTGAGGCGGCCGGAGAAAAACTGCTCATGGGCAGCATGTAAAACCTGGACTGCAGAGAAATTCCTGGGCTCTCCTCCCCTCTCCACAAGTGTGTGTTCAACTAGGCATCCTCTTTTCCCCTTGTTAAATCTTAAGAGAAAAAGCAGGTTACAGAAAAGCAGTTTTTCCATGTGTAGGACACGGTATCAAAAAATAATAATAATAATGGTTAGAAGCTATTTCAAAACTCTCCTAGAAAGGAGAAGAAAATGGGAGACGTCCTGTTTTCTCTCTGAAACCTACTGGAGATCTCCTAAGTTCAGGTTAAGATATTTGGATCTTTTGGGGACATCAAGTTCCCTCTCTGTCTATTGTACATCTTCGGTGCACCAAAACTTGTCTATATGTGTGTCAATTCATGTTGTCTATTGTTTTGTTCTGCTGAATGATTGGTTGTTTTTATGTTCTATGTAAAAAAAAATGGTAAAAAGGCGTTATCTTGCTGGCAGTCCTGCCAATTGCAGTTTACACAGAGGAGGCTAATTTGAGGTGCCTCACATTCTAAGGTAGGAGTCAAAGACAGCTGGAAAAAAAAGCTGCTTCTTAAAGAGCAAGCAGCCGGACAAGTGGAAATGGTTAATTCTCCTAGAAAAATTTCTATCATGATGATGATTGGGTTCAAAGTGCTTTATTCCTCTGAAGTTACAGCTAGAAAAAAAATGTATTTGGTTTAAATTTATGAGATTTGTATGATCGCTTCATTTTTATTTCTAATTAGTCTTAAAGTTATAAATGTTTTACATATCTTGCCTATAGAGTTATAAATTAATTGGTTATAATTTAAAAGGTATAGTGTTTTTAAGAAAAGGTTAGTTTAAAACTGGTGATTCAGTGTCAGAGCCATCTTAACTAGCTACACGTGACATGACGCAACCCAGGAAATACAGGCCTCTAAGATGCTTCTAAATTGACCTGGTGTTTTGTGTAAATCTTGGCCTGGAGATTGGACTTATAAGAAATACGATTTAAAATAATGTCTCGTCAATAAGTTACAAAGTCATACATTCAAACACAAGATGATGAACAAACTTTACAATATAAAAATGTTTTTGCCATTAATTTTAAGGAGAAAAGATTATTTAAAACTGGGTTTTGCTTTCAACAAATTGTAGTTATGCTTTGATATTACAGGTTCCTTTTGTTATTTGACCTTCATACAATGGGGTCTGGTTACTCTTTACAGGACCGGTGGGTGTAGGTCTGGCCTTAGAGATAACAAACTCAGATCAGGAGATTTACATTTGAGTTAATACAAAGCTCAGAGCTGCCTCAAAGCTGCTCAAAGCTGCAGAGGATTGAGAGATGCAGTTTTGTCTTGCAGGCCTCACTTAGAGAGTTTCTGGCCAAAAGAACATTTTTAACAGATTCATACAGATGTGGTTCAAAATGAAGTTCAAACTTAGATCTAAAATTTGGCCTGCCTACTACATACAAAACTATTATAGATTTAAGATTTTCATTAGAAAGTTATTTCTCAAGAAATGGCTTGCTCTTAACATTGGGCTTTTAAATTTTTTAAGAAAATGATTTTCAAAAGGTGTTAAGATAAATATTTTGCCTAAGACACTGCTTTAAGTCTGTCATTTAAGCGTCTGATGTTCTCAAGATAGATGCAAAACAAATACTGAGAGACATAACTTGGAGAAAGCTACCATAAGTATTTGTCAACAGTTTATGATATATGCTCACTTCCATTCCTTAACAAAGAGAACATTAATATAAAATCTCTCCAAATAAGGTTTTGACATCCTCCAATAAAGATTTGATATAATAATAAAATGTTACAAAATAAAATCATAAAAATATTTTTAAAAGACTGTTTTAAGAGCATGATAAAATATTTGTTCCTTATTTTAAACAGCAATTAAATTGATTATTATTAATTGTTAATCTATTACGTGACAAGCCTTTTTGACAAAATTAAGAATTGTTATCTAAAAGATAAATTGTTAAAAATTTGCCTCAATACATGTTTTTATATTGTTATAGATTTATACATGCATCCTATAAAAATGCATCTACTATGGGAGTAAAGCTCATATAATTAGATCACATGTTTATTCTTTTGAGTGTCCCCTTGCTTCAGCACAGATAATTGAATTGGGTGCTGTAGCTGTTCTTTTAAAATGTTGAAAATCAAACTTTCGATTTTTATATTAATAATATACATATATAGCTCATGGCTTACAAATTGCTTAAAGTTGTTTCCTTTTAATGAATCTAATTCTTAACTTTTACAATTGTTTGCACAAATACAATTCAAAAAATTAATCAAAAATATACATATGACTATTGACAGCTTTTCAAGCTTTCTAGTTATAACTATTTTAACATAAGAAACAAAATATAAATTTAGTTGTTACATATGTTATTTTTTAATACTAAATGTTCCAAATCAGATTAAGACAAATATTATAACTGATTATTATAATCAGTCATTTGAGATGTCTTATTAACAATTTGATATTAGTCATATTGCTGAGATTCCTCATAATTCGCAAAGACAAGATATTATAGAACAAGCCCATAAAACTTTACAACAATATTTTTATAATAAAAGAGGGGAGAATCACATCTCTATATACCACAAAAAATTTTAAAATTTTAATGCCAGGGAACTCTAAGTGTAGAGAAGAGGTATGTTTGTGTTTTTTCTACAGGATGCTGAAGGAACATGCTAGCTGCCAGAATATGCTGATGCTGAGATTTCACCCAGACTTTCCACCTTGCTCTCCAGCCTTTTGGGGCTCCTCGTGGGTCTTTTGTTTCTTTTGTCATTTGGCCCCTGGGCCTTTAACAGATCAACCAGTTTTGTTAAATCACAGATTGATTCTGCCTTGACAGACGTAGAGGTAGCAACCATCGGCCTTCAGTTCTCTACCCTTGCTGCAGGCACAGAGCTTTCTTGGTTCCTAAGCAGTAGAAACGTCAATGCCAGAGAGGGTGACCTCTGGCTCCTAATAGTGGCTGAGGGCCATAAGCTGTGGAGTAGCCAATGACGGGAAATATTGTGGTGCCACGAGCCAGATGCACACCGCCTCTTGGCTGCAGGGTGACTCCATGACGGGATTATTGTGAGTCCGCTACCTGGATGCCCGTCACACCCACCAAGGGCCTGATTAAGCCATTGGAGTGGGATGTGATGCCAGGAGTGGATGTAACTTACATAGCCTAAGACAGGGGCCCTGCCCTACTAGGATTTAAAAGGGCCTAGTTACTGCGGTGCTGGACGTGGGGGCAAAACCACATAGCCTAAGACAGGCTCTCCACCGACCCTCTTTCCATAGCCACCCCTCAACTTAAGAAAGAAAAAAGGAGGAGATGTAGGAAGCCATTAGAGACCCTCACTTTGGCTGACAGGGCTAAGGCCCTGAGAAAAGCAAACAAGAGCCTCTCCCATGGGTATTTGTTTAGCCATTGTCTCGAGATTACTGCAGAATGATCCTGCCTGCGTCAACATCGACGACTCCGGGTATCTTCATCAGATAACCTCCTCACCTCCTGCCGTAAATGCCAGGAATACCTCTGCCCCTCTTTGTCCTTGCCTTGGGGTACGCCCCTCCTGAAAGCCTTAAAACCTGTGTACCCCAGAACATTAAACGAGGCTTTGACACAACTCAGATTGGCTCATCATTCTTGGTGCTTGGCCTCCCTCCTTCTCTCCCCCCATTTTTGACCCGCAGGTAGCACCCCTTCGGGACCCTGGAATAACTGACCCGCGGGACGGGTTACATTTTTAATTATCTTCTACATGCATTCATATGCCTATTATTTTATCTTAGTTTTTTTCCCAAAAATCGTCAATATTTTCAATTAGGTAACCCTCAATTTTCTCACTCACGGGTTAGATGACAATCTTTAGCATATTCAAAAAATATCTACACTCATTTTAAAATTGTATTATGAATGCATCATAGGATAGATTAAAATCTTCATTATATTCAAGAATATCTGTATTTATTTTTCAATTATATTCTAAATGCATTTGTATGCCTAGAATTTTACTGAATAAATTTTCAATTTTATCAAAAACACTATGTAATCCTCAATTTTATCATACATATGTTGTATGAGAATATTCAGTTTCTTCAGAAAATATTTCCACTTCATTTTTCATTTATATTATAATTGCATTTGTATGCGTAGGTTTGAATCAGAATGTTTTTCCAAAAAAATTATTTTATATATTATCGTATGTAATCCCCTATTTTGTTATACATATATTATACAAAAATCTTCATTTTTACTAGAAAATGTTACAACTTCATTTATCAATTATATCCTAAAAGTATTTGTATGTCTATTATTTTATCTGAGATTTTTTTAAAAACTTCAATATTATCAATTATTCTATGTTATCCTCAATTTTCACACAGAGAGAAGATGAAAATCTTCATTATCTTCAGAAAATATCCACACTTATTTTTCCATTGTATTCTAAAAATTTGTATGCCTAGCATTGTATCTGACTGTTTTGCTGAATCATGTTTTCAATTTTATAAAAAACACTATGTAATCCTCAATTTTATTATACATATGTTTTATGAAAAATTTCAGTATTTTCAGAAGAAATCTGCACTTCATTTTTCATTTATATTTTCAACGCATTTGTATGCCTAGATTTGTATCAGAGTGTTTTTCCAAAAAAAATTATTTTATAAATTATATAGTATCCAATTCTATATCTGAGTGTTTTTATAAATAAATCTTTGATTTTATTAATAACACTATGTAATCCTCAATTTCATCATACATGTTTTATAAAAATCTTCAGTTGTTTCAGAAAATATCTCCACTACCTTTTCCCTTTATATTCTAAATGCATTTTTAAGCCTATCATTTTATCTGATATTTTATTAAAAAATATTCAATATTATCAATTATCCTATGTAATTTTCAATGTTATGATACATATGTATATGAAAATCCTCAGTTTTATCAGAAAATGTTTCCACTTTATTTTTAAATTATATCCTAAATGTAATTATATGGAAGTTATATATCTGAATTTTTTCCAAAAAATCTTCAATATTATCAGATATCCTGTATAATCCTCAATTTTGTTATACATATGTTTATGAAAATCTTCATTTTTTTCAAAAAATCTCCACTTCCGTTATCATTTATATTCTAAATGAATTTGTCTTGCTAGAATTTTATCTGAATGTTTTTCCAAAAAATTTTATATTACCAATAATTCTACATAATCCTCAATTTTTGATACATAAATTATATGAAAATCTTCAGTTTAATAGAAAATGTTTCAATTTCATTTAAAAATTATATCGTAAATCTATTTATATGCCTATGATTTTATCTAAATTTTTTCAAAAATCTTCAATATTATGAACTGTCCAATATAATCCACAATTTTATCACACACAAATTAGGGGTAAATCTTCAGTATTATCTAAAAATTTCACCACTTCCTTTTTTCATTATATTCTACATGCTTTCATGTGCCTATCATTGTATCTGAGTTTCTTTCAAAAATTTTTATATTATCTATAATTTCATGTAATCATCTATTTTATGAAACATGTTATTCGAAAATGTTCAGTTTTATCAGCAAATATTTTCCACTTCATTTTTATTTATCTCCTAAATGTAATTATGCCTATTACTTTATCTAATTTTTTTCAAAAAATCTTCAATATTATCAATTATCCTATGTAATTCTCAATTTTCTCACACTCAGGTAAGATGAAAATCTTCTTTATATTCAAAAAATATCTACACTTCTTTTTCAATAATATTCTAAAAGCATGTGTACATCTAGATTTTTATCAGAGAGTTTTTCCAAAAAAATTGTTTTATATATTATCCTATGTAAACTTCAATTTTGTGATACATATGTTATATGAAAATCTTCAGTTTTATCAGAACATGTTACCATATCATTTCTCAATAATATCATAAAAGTATATGTATGCCTATTATTTTATCTGATTTTTTTTCCATAATAAAAACTTCACTATTATCAATTACTCTATGTAATCCCCAATTTTCACACACAGGATAGATGAAAATCTTCATTATATTCACAATATCTGAACTTATTTTTCAATTATATTCTAAAGGCATTTGTATGCCTAGAAATTTGTCTGAGTGTTTTTCTGAATAAATCTTCAATTTTATAAAAAACAATATGTAATCCTCAATTTTATCATATATATGATATATGAAATTCTTCAGACTTATCAGAAAATGTTACCACTTCATTTACCAATTATATCCTAAAAATATTTGTATGCCTATAATTTTATCTGAGTTTTTTCAAAAAATTCTTCAATATTATCAATTATTCTATTGTAAAATCCAATTTAAACATACAGGAAAGATGATACTCTTCAATATATTCAAAATATCTAAACTTATTTTTCAATTATATTCTAAGTGCATTTGTATGCCTGGAATTGTTTCTGAGTGTTTTTCTGAATCTGTCTTCAATTATATCAAAAACTATATATAATCCTCTATTGTATCATATATATGTTGTATGTATGAAATTCTTCAGTTATTTCAGATAATACCTATACTTCTTTTGTCTTTTATATTGTAAATACACTTGTTTGCCTTGGTTTGTATCAGAGAGTTTTTCAAAAATAATTATTTTTAAATCATTTTATAAATTATAAATTGTCCTATTATATATCTAAGTCTTTTTATGAATAAATTTTCGATTTTATCAATAACACTTATAATCCTCATTTTCATCATACATATGATTTATGATAATCTTAAGTTTTGTCAGATAATATCTCAACTTCCTTTTTCATTTATATTCTAAATGAATTTGTATGCCTATCATTTTCTGAGCTTTTTATGAAAAAATTCATTATTTTCAATTATCCTATAATATTCAATGTTACGATACTTATATATATATGAAACTCCACACTTTTATCAGAAAATGTTTCTACTTCATTTTTCAATTATGTCCTGATTGTAATTATATGCCTATTATATTATCTGAATTATTTCTAAAAAATCTTAAATATAATAAATTACCCTGTATAATCCTCAATTTTATCATACATATGTTTTATGAAAATATTCAGTTTTTTCAGAAAATGCCTCCAATTCTGTTTTCATTTATATTCTTAATGCATTTGTGTGCCTAGCATTATATCTGAGTGTTTTTCCAAATAAATTTTATATTACCAATATTCCTACGAAATCCTCAATTTTATGGTGCATAAGTTTTATGAAAATCTTCAGTTTTATCAGACAATGTTCCCAATTCATTAATTAATTATATCGTAATTGTATTTACATGCCTATTATTTAATCTAAATATTTTCCATAATATCTTCAATATTACAAACTGACCTATAAAATCCACAATTTTATCACACAAAAGTTAGATGTAAATCTTCAGTATTATGTAAAAATGTCGCCTCTTCCTTTTTCAATTATATTCTACATGCATTCGCATGCCAATCATTGTATCTGAATTTCTTCCAAAAAATTTTATATTACATATTATCTTATGTAATCATCAAGTTTATGAAACATGGTACATGAAAACCTTCAATTTTATCAGAAAAAGTTTCCACCTCATTTTTAAATATCTCCTAAATATATTTATATGGCTATTATATTATCTTATTTTTTCCCAGATATATTCAATATTATCAATTATTCTACGTAGTGTTCAATTTTTTCACACTCAGGTTACATGAAAATATTCACTATTATTACAAAATGTCTTCACTTACTTTATCAATTATTTCTAAATTAATTTCTATGCCTAGAATTGTATCTGAGTGTTTTTCAAAAAAAATTTATATTATCACTTATCCTATATAACCTTAATTTTATTATACACTTGTCATATAAAAATTTTCAGTTTTATCAGATAAAGTTACCACTTCATTCTCCAATTATATCCTAATTGAATTTATATGCTTCTTATTGTATCTGATTTTTTTCCAAAAAACTTCAATATTATCAATTATTCTACGTAATCCTTAATTTTCACAAACATGTTTGATGAAAATCTTCATTATATCCAAAAATATATACACTTGTTTTTCAATTTTACTCTAAAGGCATTTGTATGCCTAGAATTGTTTCTGAGTGTTTTTCTGAATCATTCCTTCAATTTTATCAAAAAACACTATGCTATCCTCAATTTTATCATGCATATGTTGTATGAAAATCTTCACTTTCTTCAGAAAATATCTCCACTTCATTTTTCATTTATATTCTAAATGCATTTGTATACCTAGATTTTTATCAGAGTACTTTTCCTAGAAAAAATTATTTTATATATTATCCTATGTAATCCTTAATTTGTGATACTTATATGAAAATCTTCATTTTTATCAGAAAAAGTTACCATTTCCTTTGTCAGTTATATCCTAAAAGTGTTTGCATGCTTATTATTTTATATGAGTTGTTTTTTAAATTTCAATATTATCAACTATTCTATGGAATCTTCAATTTTCACACACAGGATAGAGGTAAGTCTTCATTATATTCAAAAATATCTACACTTCTTTTCCAATTATATTCTAAATGCATATTGTTTCTAAGTGTTTTTCTGAATGAATCTTCAATTTTATCAACACTATGTAGTCCTCAATTTTGTAATACATATTTTGTATGAAAATATTTAGTTTCTTAAGATAATACCTGCACTTCAATTTTCTTTTATATTCTACATCCATTTGTATGCCTAGATTTGTAGCAGACCGTTTTTCAAAAAAATTTTATTTTATAAATTATTTTGTAATTTTTAAATTATCCCATTTTATATCTGAGTGTTATTATAAATAAATCTTAAATTTTATCAATAACATTAGGTAATCCTCAATTTGATCATACACATGTTTTATGAAAATCTTCAGTTTTATCATACAATGTCTCCATTACTTTTTCCTTAATATTATAAATGAATTTTGTGCCTATTATTTTATCTGAGTTCTTTATTACAAATATTCAGTATTATCTACTATCCTATGTAATTCTCAATGTTATGATATATATGTATATGAAAATCCTCAGTTTTTTTCAGAAAATGTTTCCACTTCATTTTTCAATTATATCCTAAATGTAATTATATGCCTAATATATTATCTTATTTTTTTAAAAAAATCTTGAATATTATCAGTGATTTGCATAATCCTCAATTTTATCACATGTATTTTTTATGAAAATCTTCAATTTTTTCCGAAAATATCTCGACTTCCGTTTACATTTATATTCTTAATGCATTTGTATACCTAGCATTGTATCTGAGTGTTTTTCCAAATAAATTTTATGTTATAATAATCCTACATAATACTCAATATTTGATACATAAATTATATGAAAATCTATATGAAAACTGCCAATATAATACACATCTTTACCACACTCGAGTTAGATGTAAATCTTCAGTATTATGTTTAAATGTTATCATTTCCTTTTTCAATTATATTCTCCATGCATTCGTATGCCTATCATTGTATCTGAGTATCCTCCAAAATTTTTTGTATTATCTATTAACATATCTAATCATCAATTTTATGAAACTTGTTATATAAAAATCTTCAGTTTTTACAGAAAATGTTTCCACTTCATTTTTAATTATGTCCTAAATGTGTTTACATGCCTATTATTTTGTCAGAGTTTTTTTCCAAAATATCTTCCATATTATCAATTAACCTATGTAGTCTTCAATTTTCTCATGCTCAGGATAGAAGAAAATCTTTAGTATTATCACAAAATGTCTACACTTACTTTTTTAATTATATTCTAATGGCATTTGTATGCCTAGAATTGTATCTGAGTATTTTTCCAAATAAATCTTCAATTTTATCAATAACACTATGTAATCCTCAGTTTTGTCATACAGAAAATTTCTCCTCATTCTTTTTCATTATATTCTAAATGCATTTGTGTGCCTATCATTTTATCTGAGTTTTTTCCAAAAAAATTAATATTATCAATTATTCTATGTAATCCTCAATTTCCACAAACATGTTAGATAAAAAGCTTCATTATATTAAAAAAATCTACATTTCTTTTTAAATTTTATACTAAATGCATTTATATGCCTAGAATTGTATCTGATCTGAGTGTTTTTGTGAATCATTTCTTCAATTTTATCAAGAACACTATGTAATCTTCAATTTTATTATACATATGTTCTGTGAAAATCTTCAGTTTTTACATAAAATATCTCCACTTCAATTTTCTTTTATCTTCTAAATGCCTTCCTGTGCCAAGATTTCTATCAGAGTGTTTTTCCAAAAAAATTATTTTATGAATTATCCTATATAATGCTCAACTTTGTGATACATATGTTATATGAAAATCTACAGTTTTATCAGAAGTGTTTCACTTTACTTTTTCAATTATATTCTAAAAGTATTTATATGCCTATTGTTTTATCTCATTTTTATAAAAAAAATCCTCAGTATTATTAATTATCCTATGTAATCGTCAATTTTTTCACACACAGGTTAGATGAAAATCTTCAGTATATTCTTAAAATATCTACACTTCTTTTTCAATTATATTCTAAATGCATTTGTATGCCTAGAATTGTATCTGAGTGTTTTTCTGAATAAATCTTCAATTTTATCAAAAACACTATGTACTCCTCAATTTTATCAAACCTATGTTGTATGAAAATCTTTGCTTTTTTCAGAAAATATCTCCACTTCATTTTTCATTTGTATTTAAATGCATTTCTATGCCTAGATTTGTATCTGAGTTTTTTTCCAAAAAAATTACTTTATAAATTATCCTATGTATTACTCAACTTTGTGATACATATGTCATATGAAAATCTTCAGTTTTATCTGAAAATATTTCCATTTCATTTTTAAATTATATTCTAAAGGTATTTATATGCCTTTTACTTTTTTCTGATTTTTTTCAAAAAATCTTCAATATTATCAAATATCCTATGTAATCCTCAATTTTCTCACACACAGGTTAGATGAAAATCTTCCGTATATTCAAAAATATCTATACTTCTTTTTCTATGATTTTCTAAATGCATTTGCATGCCTAGAATTGTATCTGTGTTTTTCTGAATAAATATTCAATTTTATCAAAAACACTATGTAATCCTCAATTTTATCATACATATGTTGTATGAAAATCTTCAGTTTCTTCAGAAACTATCTCCACTTCATTTTTCATTTGTAATCCAAATGTATATGTATATACGTAGATTTTTATCGGAGTGTTTTTCCAAAATTTTTTATTTTATAAAGTATCCTTTGTAATCTTCAATCTTGTGATACATGTTATATAAACTTCTTCAGTTTTAGCAGAAAATGTTACCACTTCATTTATCATTTATATCCTTAAAGTATTTGTATTCCTATTACTTATATGAGTTTCTTCCAAAACTTCAGTATCATCAATTATCCTATGTAATCCTCAATTTTTTCACACCCAGGTTAGATGAAAACCTTCATTATATTAAAAAAAAATCTATACTTCTTTTTCAATTTTATTCTAAATGCGTTTGTATGCCTAGAATTATACCTGGGTGTTTTTCTGAATCACTTCTTCAATTTTATCAAAACACTATGTAATTATCAATTTTATCATATATATATTTTTTATGCAAATCTTCTGTTCTTTTCAGAAAATATCTCTACTTCATTTTTCATTTATATCCTAAATTCATTTGTATGCTATATTTGTATCAGAGTGTTTTTCCAAAAAAACTTTATTTATCCTATGTAATCCTCAACTTGGTGATACATATGGTATATGAAAATGTTGAACTTTATCCAAAAATGTTTCCACTTCGTTGTTAAATTATATTCTCAGAGTATTTATAGGCTTATTATTTTATCTGAGTTTTTTTCAATAAAATCTTCAATATTATCAATTATTTTATGTAATCCTCAATTTTCTGAAACCCTGGTTAGATGAAAATTTTTAGTATTTACAAAAATGCATACATTTCTTTTTCAATTATATTCTAAATATATTTGTATGCCTAGAATTGTATCTGAGTGTTTTTCTGAATAAATCTTCAATTTTATCAAAAACACTATATAATCCTCAATTTTATCAAACATTTGTTGTTTGAAATTTTTTGTTTTTTTCAGGTAATATCTCAACTTAATTTTTCAATTGTATTTAAATGCATTTCTGTGCCTAGATTTGTATCTGAGTTTTTTTCCAAAAAAATTATTTTATAAATTATCATATGTAATGTTCAACTTTGTGATATATATGAAATATGCAAATCTTCACTTTTATCACAAAATGTTTCCACTTCATTTTTAAATTCCATTCTAAATGTATTTATATGCCTTTTATTTTTTCTGATTTTTTTCAAAAAATCTTCAATATTATTAAATATCCTATGTAATCCTCAATTTTCTCATACACAGCTTAGATGAAAATCTTCCTTATATTAAAAAAAATATCTACACATATTTTTCAATGATTTTCTAAATTCATTTATATGCCTTCAATTGTATCTGAATTTTTCTGAATAAATATTCAATTTTATCAAAAACACTATATAATATGTTATATGAAAATCTTCAGTTTCTTCAGAAAATATCTCCACTTCATTTATCATTTATATTCTAAATGCATTTGTATGCCTAGATTTGTATCAGTGTGTTTTTCCAAAAAAATTTATTTTATAAATTATCCTTTGTAATCTTCAATTTTGTGATACATATGTTACATGAAAATCTTCATTTTTAGCAGGAAATGTTAACACTTCATTTATCAATTATATCCTTAAAGTACTTGTATGGCGATTATTTTATCTGTGTTTTTTCAAAAAAAAAACTTCACTATTATCAATTATTCTTTGTTTTTTTTTCTTTTCTTTTTTTATTATTCGATATATTTTTTTCTTTTTTTTATTCGATATAATTTATTTACATTTCAAATGATTTCCCCTTTTATAGCCCCCCCCACTCCCCGAAAGTCCCGTAAGCCCCCTTCTCTTCCCCTGTCCTCCCACCGACCCCTTCCCACTTCCCCGTTCTGGTTTTGCTGAATACTGTTTCACTGAGTCTTTCCAGAACCAGGGGCCACTCCTCCTTTCTTCTTGTACCTCATTTGATGTGTGGATTATGTTTTGGGTATTCCAGTTTTCTAGGTTAATATCCACTTATTAGTGAGTGCATACCATGATTCACCTTTTGAGTCTTGGTTGCCTCACTTAGTATGATATTCTCTAGCTCCATCCATTTGCCTAAGAATTTCATGAATTCGTTGTTTCTAATGGCTGAATAGTACTCCATTGTGTATATATACCACATTTTTTGCATCCACTCTTCTGTTGAGGGATACCTGGGTTCTTTCCAGCATCTGGCAATTACAAATAGGGCTGCTATGAACATAGTAGAACATGTATCCTTATTACATGGTGGGGAGTCTTCTGGGTATATGCCTAGCAGTAGTATAGCAGGATCTTCTGGAAGTGAGGTGCCCAGTTTTCTGAGGAACCGCCAGACTGATTTCCAGAGTGGTTGTACCAATTTGCAACCCCACCAGCAGTGGAGGAGTGTTCCTCTTTCTCCACACCCTCTCCAACACCTGTTGTCTCCTGAATTTTTAATCTTAGCCATTCTGACTAGTGTAAGATGAAATCTTAGGGTTGTTTTTATTTGCATTTCCCTAATGACTAATGAAGTTGAACAATTTTTAAGATGCTTCTCCGCCATCCGAAGTTCTTCAGGTGTGAATTCTTTGTTTAACTCTGTACCCCATTTTTAATAGGGTTGTTTGGTTTTCTGGAGTCTAACTTCTTGAGTTCTTTATATATATTGAATATTAGCCCTCTATCTGATGTAGGACTGGTGAAGATCTTTTCCCAATTTGTTGGTTGCCGATTTGTCCTCTTGATGGTGTCCTTTGCCTTACAGAAACTTTGCAATTTTATGAGGTCCCATTTGTCAATTCTTGCTCTTAGAGCATACGCTATTGGTGTTCTGTTCAGAAACTTTCTCCCTGTACCGATGTCCTCAAGGGTCTTCCCCAGTTTCTTTTCTATTAGCTTCAGAGTGTCTGGCTTTATGTGGAGGTCCTTGATCCATTTGGATTTGAGCTTAGTACAAGGAGACAAGGATGGATCAATTCGCATTCTTCTGCATGCTGACCTCCAGTTGAACCAGCACCATTTGTTGAAAAGGCTATCTTTTATCCATTGGATGCTTTCAGCCTCTTTGTCGAGGATCAAGTGGCCATAGGTGTGTGGGTTCATTTCTGCATCTTCAATCCCGTTCCATTGATCCTCCTGCCTGTCACTGTACCAATACCATGCAGTTTTTAACACTATTGCTCTGTAGTATTGCTTGAGGTCAGGGATACTGATTCCCCCAGATTTTCTTTTGTTGCTGAGAATAGTTTTAGCTATCCTGGGTTTTTTGTTGTTCCAGATGAATTTGATAATTGCTATTTCTAACTCTGTGAAGAATTGAGTTGGGATTTTGATGGGTATTGCATTGAATCTGTATAGTGCTTTAGGCAAAATGGCCATTTTAACTATATTGATTCTACCGATCCATGAGCATGGGAGGTTTTCCCATTTTTTGAGGTCTTCTTCCATTTCCTTCCTCAGAGTCTTGAAGTTCTTGTCATACAGATCTTTCACATGTTTGGTAAGAGTCACCCCAAGATACTTTATACTGTTTGTGGCTATTGTGAAGGGGGTCATTTCCCTAATTTCTTTCTCAGCCTGCTTATCCTTTGAGTATAGGTAGGTCACTGATTTGCTTGAGTTGATTTTATAACCTGCCACTTTGCTGAAGTTGTTTATCAGCTGTAGGAGCTCTCTAGTGGAGTTCTTTGGGTCACTTAAGTAGACGATCATGTCGTCTGCAAATAATGATAGTTTGACTTCTTCCTTTCCAATTCATATCCCTTTGACCTCCTTATGTTGTCGAATTGCCCGAGCTAGTACCTCAAGTACAATTTTGAAAAGATAAGGAGAAAGGGGGCAGCCTTGTCTGGTCCCTGATTTCAGTGGGATTGCTTCAAGTTTCTCTCCATTTAGTTTGATGCTGGCTACCGGTTTGCTGTATATTGCTTTTACTATGTTTAGGTATGGGCCTTGAATTCCTAGTCTCTCCAAAACTTTAAGCATGAAGGGATGCTGAATTTTGTCAAATGCTTTTTCAGCATCCAATGAAATGACCATGTGGTTTTGTTCTTTGAGTTTGTTTATGTAGTGGATTGTATTGATGGTTATCCGTATATTGAACCAACCCTGCATTCCCGGGATAAAGCCTACTTGATCATGGTGGATGATCGTTTTGATGTGTTCTTGGATTCGGTTGGCAAGAATTTTATTGAGTATTTTTGCATCGATGTTCATAAGGGAAATTGGTCTGAAGTTCTCTTTCTTTGTTGGATCTTTTTGTGGCTTTGGTATCAGCGTAATTGTGGCTTCATAGAAGGAATTGGGTAGTGTTCCTTCTGTTTCTATTTTGTGGAATAGTTTGAAGAGTATTGGTGTTAACTCTTCTTTGAAGGTCTGGTAGAATTCTGCACTGAAGCCATCTGGTCCTGTGCTTTTTTTGGTTGGAAGACTTTCTATGACTCCTTCTATTTCTTTAGGCATTATGGGACTGTTTAGATGGTCTAGTTGGTCCTGATTTAATTTTGGTATTTGGTATCTATCAAGGAAATTGTCCATTTCCTCCAGATTCTCCAGTTGTGTTGAGTACAGGCTCTTGTAGTAGGATCTGATGATTTTTTGGATTTCCTCAGTTTCTGTTGTTATATCTCCCTTTTCATTTCTAAGTTTGTTAATTTGGATACTTTCTCTGTGCCCTTTGGTCAGTCTGGTTAAGGGTTTATCTATCTTGTTGATTTTCTCAAAGAACCAGCTCCTGGTTTTGTTGATTTTTTGTATGGTTCTCTTTGTTTATACTTGATTGATTTCGGCCCTGAGTTTGATGATTTCCTGCCTTCTACTCCTCCTGGGCGAAATAGCTTCTTTTTGTTCTAGGGCTTTCAGGTGTGTCATTAAGCTGGTAATGTATGCTCTCTCCATTTTCTTTTTGGAGGCACTCAGGGCTATGAATTTTCCTCTTAGCACTGCTTTCGTTGTGTACCATAGATTTGTGTATGTTGTGTTTTCATTTTCATTGTGTTCTAAAAAGTCTTTAATTTCTTTCTTTATTTCTTCCTTGACCAAGGTGTCATTGAGTAGAGTATTGTTCAGTTTCCACGTGTATGTGGGTTTTCTGTTGTTTCTGTTGCTATTGAAGACCACTTTTACTCCATAGTGATCAGATAGGAGGCATGGGATTAGTTCGATCTTCTTATATTTGTTGAGGTCTGTCTTGTGACCAATTATATGGTCGATTTTGGAGAAGGTACCATGAGGTGCTGAGAAAAATGTATATTCTTTTGTTTTAGGATAGAATGTTCTATATATATCTGTTAAATCTAATTGGTCCAAAGCTTCTATTAGTTTCATTGTGTCCCTGTTTAGTTTCTGTTTTCCTGATCGGTCCATTGAGGAAAGTGCAGTGTTGAAGTCACCCACAATTATTGTGTTAGGTGCAATGTGTGATTTTAGTTTTAATAAAGTTTCTTTTATGAAAGAGGGTGCCCTTGCATTTGGGGCATAGATGTTCAGGATTGACAGTTCTTCTTTTTGTATTTTTCCTTTGACCAGCAAGAAGTGTCCCTCAGGGTCTCTTTTGATGACTTTGGGTTGAAAGTCAATTTTATCTGATATTAAAATGGCTACTCCAGCTTGTTTCCTGAGACCATTTGCTTGTAAAATTGTCTTCCTGCCTTTTACTCTAAGGTAGTGTTTGTCTTTGACCCCGAGGTGTGTTTCCTGTAAGCAGCAAAATTTAGGGTCCTGTTTACGTATCCATTCAGTTAGTCTGTGTCTTTTTATTGGGCCATTAAGTCCATTGATGTTAAGAGATATTAAGGAATAGTGATTGTTACTTCCTATCATTTTTGATGTTATTTTTTTAAATTTGAATGCTTAACTTCTTTTGGGATTGATGAAAGGTTACTATCTTGCTTTTTCCAGGGTGAAGTTTCCCTCCTTGTATTGGTGTTGTCCTCCTATTATCCTTTTTAGGGCCGGGTTTGTGGATAGATATTGGGTAAACTTGGTTTTGTCATGAAATATGTTAGTTTCTCCATCTATGGTGATTGAGAGTTTTGCTGGATATAGTAGTTTTGGTTGGCATTTGTGTTCTCTTAGAGTCTGCATGAGATCTGCCCAGGACCTTCTAGCCTTCATAGTCTCAGGTGAAAAGTCTGCTGTGATTCTGATAGGTCTTCCTTTATATGTTACTTGGCCTTTTTCTCTTACTGCCTTTAGTATTCTTTCTTTGTTTAGAACATTTGGTGTTTTGATTATTATGTGACGGGAAGTATTTCTGTTCTGGTCCCATCTGTTTGGAGTTCTGTAGGCTTCTTGTATATTCATGGGCATCTCTCTCTTTAGGTTAGGGAAGTTTTCTTCCATAATTTTATTGAAGATATTTACTGGCCCTTTAAGTTGTAAATCTTCACTCTCATCTATGCCTATAATCCTTAGGTTTGGTCTTCTCATTGTGTCCTGGATTTCCTGGATATTTTGGGTTACAAGCTTTTTGCATTTTGCATTTTCTTTAACTGTTGAGTCCATGGTTTCTATGGAATCTTCAGCATCTGAGATTCTTTCTTCTATCTCTTGTATTCTGTTGTTGATATTTGCATCTCTGTCCCCTGATTTCTTCCCAAGGCTTTCTATCTCCAAAGTTGTCTACCTTTGAGTTTCCTTAGTTGTTTCTACTTCTGATTTTAGATCCTGGATGGTTTTGCTTAGCTCCTTCACTTGCATGTTTGTGTTTTCCTGTAATTCTTTAAGAGATTTTTGTGTTTCCTCTTTCATGAGCTCAGCCTGTTGACCAAAGTTCTCCTGTATTTCTTTAAGTGTTTTTTGCATTTCCTCCTTGTTGGCTTTTGTATTCTCCTGGATTTCTTTCAATTATTTTTGTGTTTCCCTTGCAAGGGCTTCTAACTTTTGATCCATTTTCTCCTGAATTTCTTTAAGTATGTCCTTCATGTGTTCCTGTACCAGCATCATGACCAGTGATTTTAAATCCAAATCTTGTTTTATTGGTGTGATGGGGTATCCAGGACATGTTGGTAGAGGAGAATTGGGTTCAGATGTTGCCATATTGCCTTGATTTCTGTTAGTGACGTTCCTGCATTTGCCTTTTGCCATCTAGTTCTCACTGGTGTTAGTCTTGTCTGTGCTTGACTCACCTATGCAAGCTGCCCCTTCCCAGTTGGCCTCTGGTGCACAGCTTACCTCCTGCACTGCTTGTAGACAGGGTGCTGCTGCCCAGGCTGTTCAGATCCCAAAGCAGGCACCCGAAGGCTCCCGCTGGGGCCTGCTGCATTCACTGGAGCACACTGACTTCTCCCAGCTGGCCGCTCGGAAGCCCAGCTAGCCACTTGCAGGACTTGGAGATGTGGTGCTGCCGCCCAGGCTGATCTGGATCCGGAAGCGGAGAGAGTAGAGCTGAGGGCTTCCGCCTGAGGCCTTGCCCCAGATTGTGTCTGTGGACCAGATGGAGCCTGTGTTCACCCCCAGGGAGTGCCGACGGTGTATGCTGCTGTGACCTCCCCTGTGTTCCGCTCACTCTGCTGGGCAGCCGATCCGCCAACCGGGCTGTCGCACACAAGGTTAGCCTGGCTGCCCAGTCCCTGAGTCCAGGCAAAAGCCTGGGAGGCCAAGGTCTGAGCAAAGTTCCCCTAGGGCTATGACTGTTAATTGGGTCCACCAGGTGACTAGGATGGCGGGCGTGTGTGCCCGCACTCCCTGAAAGCGCTGGGAGAGTCTGCTGTGCTAACAATCACCTGGGCGTGTTGACTCACAGATGGCCCACCAAGCCGCCCAGTTCTTGGGGTCAGTCCTGTGCCTTTTGGGGCCTAGACCCCCACTTTGTTAGCCTCAGGCTATGCCTGTTACAGGTCTGCCCGCCAGAGCTCTCTGTCTTCCTGCAGGCAAAATGGTGGCAGCGCGCACGCAGGCCTGGGCAAAAAACCTCCTGGCTGGGTTGGCACCCCGATGGCCCCCCGACCAGCCCAGGGCCTGGGTGGAGGCCAACGCCCGTCGGGCTCAGACCACCGCGGTGTTGGCCTTGGATTATGTTTGTGTACCTCAGTCTGTCCAATCCCTGGAGTATGGAACCAAGATGGATGCACCTCTCCTGACTGGTGGGAGGCCGAGTTCTGAAGTGGCTTCCATGCAGGAAAGGCGCTGTACAACTGCAGCTGCTTGCCGCCCAGCTGGTCAGCGAAGGTCAGTGGTCGTGAGCGCAGAGCCTAACTGGTCCCTGTGTCGCCTTGGTTTCACTGCTGATGGCCCTTCAGCTGGAACAGCCACTGCTGCACTGCCGCTGCCGCCGCCGCCGCCGCCCGAAGTCCATCAATTATTCTTTGTAATTCTCAATTTTCACACAGGATAGATGAAAATCTTCATTATATTCAGAAATATCTAAACTTATTTTTCAATTATATTCTAAATGCATTTGTTTGCCTAGAATTGTTTCTGAGTTTTTATTCTGAATAAATCTTCAATTTATCAAAAATACCATGTAATCCTCAATTTTATCATACATATGTTATATGAAAATCTTCCATTTTTTCAGATACTACCTCCACTTCATTTTTCTCTTTTATTCTAAATGTATTCATATACCTAGATTTGTATCTGAGCATTTTTCAAAAATTTTTTAATTATTTTCTAAATTATAAAATATCCTATTTTATATCTGCTTTTATTAATAAATCTTCGATTTTATCCATAACACTAAGTTATCCTTAATTTCATCATACACGATTTATGAAAATCTTCATTTTTATCAGGCAATTTCTCCACTTGCTTTTTGCTTTATATTCTAAAAGCATTTTATGCCTGTCATTTTATTTGAGTTTTTTGTTAAATATATTCAATATTGTCAATTATCCTATGTAATTCTCAATGTTATATTTCCACTTCATTTTTAATTATCTCCTAAATGAATTTATATGCCTATTATTTTATCTGAATTTTTTCCAAATAAATCTTCAATATTACTAACTGTCCTAAATAATCCACAATTGTCTCACATACAAGTTAGATGTAAATCTTCAGTATTATCTAAAAATATCGCCACTTCCTTTTTCAATTACATTCTACATGGACTCATATGCCTATCACTGTATCTGAGTTTCTTCCAAAAAATTTTATATTATTTATGATCTTATATAATCATCAATTTTGTGAAAAATGTTATATGAAAATCTTCAGTTTTTTCAGAAACTGTTTCCAATTCATTTTTTATTATCTCCTAAATGTATTTATATGCCCATTATTTTACCAGGGTTTTTGCCAAAATATCTTCAATATTATCAGTTACTATATGTACTCTTCAATTTTATCACACTCAGGATAGATTAAAATCGTTAGTATTGTCACAATATGTCTACCCTTACTTTTTATCAAAAACACGCTGCAATCTTCTATTTTATTATACATATATTCTATGAAAATCTTCACTTTTTTCAGGAAATATCTCCACGAAATTTTTCATTTATCTTCTAAATGCATTTGTATGCCTAAATTTCTATCAGAGTGTTTTTCCAAAAAAAATATTTTATGAATTATCCTATGTAATGCTCAACATTGTGATACATATGTTATATGAAAATCTTCAGTTTTATCAGAAAATGTTTCCATTTTATTATTCAATTATATTCTAAAAGTATTTATATGCCTATTATTTTATCTGATTTTTATAAAAAATCTTCAGTATTATTAATTATTCTATGTAATTCTCAATTTTTTTCACACACAGGTTAGATGAATATCCTCAGTATATTTAAAAATATCTACACTTCTTTTTCAATTATATTCTAAATGCATTTGTATGCCTAGAGTTGTATCTGAGTATTTTTCTGAATAAATCTTCTATTTTATCAAAAACACTATGTAGTCTTCAATTTTCTCACACTCAAGTTAGTTGAAAACCTACAGTATTATCACAAAATCTCTACACTTACTTGTTCAATTATATTCTAAATTCATTTCTATGCCTAGCATTGTATCTTAGTATTTTATTTTATAAATTTTCCTATGTAATCTTGAATTTTGTGATACATATGTTATATGAAAATCTTCAGTTTTAGCAGAAAATTTTACCACTTCATTTATCAATTATATCCTAAAAGTATTTGTATGCCTATTACTTATCTGAGTTGCTTCCAAAACATCAATATTATGAATTATCCTATGCAATCCTCAATTTTTCCACACACAGGTTAGATGAAAATGTTCATTATATTCAAAAAATCTACACTTATTTTTCAATTGTATTCTAAATGCATTTCTCTGCCTAGAATTTTATCTGAGTGTTTTACTGAATAAATCTTCAATGTTATCAAAACGACTATGTAATTCTCAAATTTAGCATACTTAATGTTGTATGAAAATCTTCAGTTTTTTCAGAAAATATCTCCACTTCATTTTCAATTAAATTCTAAATGCATTTGTATGCCTAGATTTGTATCAGAGTGTTTTACCATAAAAAATTATTTTATAAATTATCCTATGTAATCCTCAACTTTGTGATACATATGGTATATGAAAATCTTCAATTTTATCAAAAAATATTTCCACTTCATTATTTAATTTTATTCTCAATGCATTTATAGGTGTATAATTTTATCTGAGTTTTTTTCCATAAAATCTTCAATATTATCAATTATTTTATGTAATTCTCAATTTTCTGACACCCAGATTATATAAACATTTTCAGTATATTCCAAAAATGCATACATTTCTTTTTCAATTATATTCTAAATGCGTTTTAGGCCTCGAATTGAATCTGAGTGTTTTTCTGGATAAATATTCATTTTATCAAAAACACTATGTAATCTTCAATTTTATCAAACATATGTTGAATGAAAATCTTCCTTTTTTTCAGAAAATATATCCACTTAATTTTTCATTTTTATTGAAATCCATTTCTATGCCTAGATTTGTATCTGAGTTTTTCCAAAAAAATTTAATTTATAAATTATCCTATGTAGTGCTCAACTTTGTGATACATATGTTATATGAAAATCTTCACTTTTACCAGAAAATGATTATACTTCATTTTGAAATTACATTCTAAAGCTATTTATATGCCTTTTTTGATTTTTTTCAAAAATCTTCAATATTATCAAATATCCTATGTAATCCTCAATTTTCTCACACACAGGTTCGATGAAAATCTTCAGTATATTCAGAAAATATCTGCACTTCTTTTTCAATTATATTCTAAATGCATTTGTATGCCTAGGATAGTTTCTGAATGGTTTTCTGTATTAATTTTCAAATTTAACCAAAACACTATGTATTCCTCAATTTATTGTATATATGTTGTATGAAAGTCTTTAGTTTTTTTCAGAAAATATCTCTACTTCATTTTTCATTTATGTTCTAAATGCATTTATGTGCCTAGATTTTCATCACAGTGTTTTTCCAAAAGATTATTTTATAAACTATCCTATGTAATCCTCAATTTTGTGGTAATTGTTATATGAAAATCTTCAGTTTTATCAGAAAATGTTATCACTTCATTTATCAATTATATCTTTAAAGTATTTGTATGCCTATTATTTTATCTTATTCTTTCCTTAAAAAAACATCAAAATTATCAACTTCCTAAGTAATATTCAATTTTCACACATAGGATAGATAAAAATCTATATTATATTCAAAAATATCTAAATTTATTTTTCAATTATATCCTTTTTTAAATATTTTTATTTTCTATATTCTTTGTTTACATTCCAAATGATTTCCCCTTTCCCAGATCCCCCCTCCCCATATGTCCCATAAACCTTCTTCTCTCCATCCATTCTCCAATAGCCTCCCTCCTTTTTCTCTGTCCTTATAATCCCCTACAAGGGTAGATCAATTCTTTCCAGGATCACGACCCTCTCCATACTACTTCATGGGAGTCATTTGTTATGTGATTTGAACCTTGGGTATTCAGAGCTTCTGGGCTAATTAATATCCACTTATCAGAGATTGCATTCCATGTGTATTCAATATTATCAAATATTCCATGTAGTGCTCATTATTCACACACAGGATAGATGAAAATCTTAATAATATTCAAAAATATCAATACTTATTTTTCAATATATTCTAAATACATTTATATGTCTAGAATAGTTTCTGACTGTTTTTCTGAATTAATCTTCAATTTTATCAATAACACTATGTAATCCTCAATTTTATCACGCACTTGTATGAAAATTTTCAGATTTCAGATAAAAACCTCCACTTCATTTTTTATTTATATTCTAAATGCATTTGTTTGCCTAGATTTGTATCAAATCATTTTTCAAAAAATCTTTATTTTATAATTTTTTTACAAATTATAAATTATCCTAGTTTATAACTGAATGTTTTTGTAAATATATTTATTGTATCAATATCACTACATTTTTCAATTATATCCTAAATGAAATTATATTGCCATTGTTATCTGAATTTTTTACAAAAAAATCTTCAATATTATCAGTTATTTTGTATAATCCTCAAATTTATCATACATGTGTTTTTTAAAAGTCTTCAGTTTTTTTAAAAATGTCTCCATTTCTGAATTCATTTATATTTTTAGTGCATTTGTATGCCTAGCATTGTATCTGAGTGTTTTTCCAAATAATTTTATATTATCAATAATCCTACAAAATGCTCAATTTTATGATACATAAGCTCTATGAAAATATTCAGTTTTATCAGAAAATATTTCACTTCATTTATCAATTATTTCATAAATGAATGTATATGCCTATTAATTTATCTTAGTTTTTTCCGGAAAATCTTCAATATTATGAACGGTCCTATATAATTTTGCACAATTTATCACACATAAGGTAGTTGCAAATTTTTACTAGTATCTAAAATGTCTCCACCTCCTTTTTCAAATATATTCTACATGCAGTTGTATGTCTATCATTGTATCTGAGTTTCTTCCAAAATTTTTTCTATTATCTATTATCTTATGTAATCATCATTTTTATGAAACATGTTATATGAAAATCTTCAGTTTTATCAGAAAATGTTTCCACATCATTTTTTAATTATCTCCTAAATATATTTATACGCCAATTATTTTATCTGTGTTTTTTCCAAAAAATCTTCCATATTATCAGTCAGCCTATGGAGTCTTCAAATTTTTAACACTCAGGTTAGATTAAAATCTTCAGTATTGATAGAAAATATCTACACTTACCTTTTCAATTATATTCTAAAATCATTTCTATGCCCAGCATCATATCTGAGTGTTTTTCCAAAAAAAATTTGTATTATCACTTATCCTATGTTATCCTCAATTTTATGATACATTTGTCATATAAAAGTCTTTAGTTTTATCAGAAAATGTTACCACTTCATTTTTCTAGTATATCCTAAAAGTATTTGTATGCCTATTATTTTACCTGATTTTCTTCCAAAAAATTCAATATTATCAATTATTCTATGTAATCCTCAATTTTGACAAACATGTTTCAGGAAAAGCTTCATTATATTCAAAAATATCCACACTTCTTTTTCAATTTAATTCTAAATGCATTTGTATGCCTAGAATAGTATCTGAGTGTTTTTCTGAATAAATCTTCAATTTTATTAAAAACACTATGTAATCCTCAATTTTGTCTTTCATATGTTCTATGAAAATCTTCAGTTTTTTCAGAATATATCTCTACTTCATTTTTCATTTATATTTTAAATGCATTTGTAAGCCTAGATTTGTATCAGTGTTTTTCCAAAAAAATTTATTTAAAAAATTATCCTATGTAATGCTCAAATTTTGATACATATGTTATATGAAAAGCTTTAGGTTTATCAGAAAATGTTACCACTTCAATTTTAAATTATATACTAAAAGTATTTATATGCCTATTATTTTATCTATTTTTTCCAAAAAATCTTCAATATTACCAATCATCCTATGTAATCCTCAATTTTCTCACACATAGGTTATATGAAAATCTTCAGTATATTAAAAAATATCTATAAGTATATTTCAATTGTATTCTAAATGCATTTGTATGCCTAGAATTGTATCTGTTTTTCTGACTCATTTCTTCAATATTATCAAAAACACTTCATAATCCTCAATTTTATCATACATATTTTATATGAAAATCATTAGTTTCTTCAGAAAATATCTCCATTTCATTTTTCATTTATATTCTAAATGCATTTGTATGCCTAAATTTTTATCAGAGCGTTTTTCAAAAAAAAAATTATTTTATAAATTATCCAATGGAACCCTCAATTTTGTGATACATATGTTATATGAAAATCTTCAATTTAATTCTAAATGCATTTGTATGTCTAGAATTGTATCTGAGTGATTTTCTGAATAAATCTTCAATTTTATCAAAAACACTATGTAAACCTCAATTTTATCATACATATGTTTAAGAAAATCTGCAGTTTTTTCAGGAAGTATCTCCACTTAATTTTTCATTTATATTCTAAATGCATTTGAATGCCTAGATTTGGATCAGAGTATTTTTCCGAAATAAATATTTTATAAATTATCCTATGTTATCCTCAATTTTGTGATACATATGTTATATGAATATCCTCAGCTTTATCAGAAAATGTTTCCACTTCATTTCTCAATTATATCCTAAATGTATTTATATCACTAATATATTTTCTGGATTTTTTTCTGAAAAATCTTCAATATTTTCAGTTATCCCGCATAATCCACAGTTTCATCATATATAAGTTTTATAAAAATCTTCAGTTTTTTTTCAGAAAATATCTCAACTTACGTTTTCATTTATGTTCTAAATGAATTTGTATTCCTACCATTTTATCTGAATATATTTCAAAAATTATTTTTATATTATCAATAATTCTAAGTAATCCTCAATTTTTTTGATACTTAAATTATATGAAAATCTTCAATTTTAACAGAAAATGTTTCCACTTCATTTATCAATTATGTCGTAAATCTATTTACATGCCTATAATTTTATCTGAATTTTTTCCAAAAATTTTTCAATATTATGAACTGTCCTATGTAATCCACAATTTTACCTCACACAAGTTTGATGTAAATATTCAGTATTATCTAAAAATTTTGCCACTTCTTTTTCAATTATATTCTACATGCTTTCATATACTTATAGTTGTACCTGAGTTACTTCCAAAAATTTTTATATTATCTATTTATCTTATGTAATAATCAATTTTATGAAACTTGTTTTATGAAAATCTTCAGTTTTATCAGAAAATATTTCCATTTCATTTTGAATTCTCTCCTAAATGTATCTATAAGCCTATTATTTTATCTGAGCATTTTTCCAAAAAATCTTCAATATTATCAATTAACCTATGCAATCCTCAATTTTCTCACACACAGATTAGATGAAAATCTTCAGTATATTCAGAAAATATATACACTTCTTTTTCTTTTTTTTCAAACATTTTTAATGATGACTCTTAAATGCTTTAACTTCCCTTTTACCCCACCACCCACCAGAGGTAGTGGGAAAGAAATGATACAGGGAAAATGGACCTGTTTAGAAAGGTTCTTTGGAGCAATTCCCATCTGTGTTGTCTGGAAATTGGCAGCTCAGTTCACAGGTTAACAGTGGCAGCTCAATCCCCTCACAAACACTTCATGGATACACCAGCAGTCTAGTATGACAGAGTCAGGATAGCAAACACACATCAGCAGTGGTGGCCCTAAATAGCAGAGACAGTCTGGCCTCAGCCTCAGCTAGAGTCAGCAGGAGGGACCTAGAAGGACAGCAGGGAAAGTTCTCAGTCTGTGCCTCTCTCAGGGAAGTGAAGATCAGTGAAGGCTCAAGACCAACAGGGGTTTCGCAGCTATCTCTGTCAGTGTCCCTTGAGTCTTTTTTACTTTTTTCTATATTCTTTGTTTACATTCCAAATGATTTCCCCTTTCCCGGATCCCCCCTCCCAATATGTCCCATAAACCTTCTTCTCTCCATCCATTCTCCAATCACCTCCCTCCTTTTTTTCATTGTCCTTATATTCCCCTCCAATGCTAGATCAATACTTTCCATGATCAGGACCTTCTCCATACTTCTTCATGGGAGTCATTTGTTATACGATTTGTGCCTTGGGTATTCAGGGCTTCTGGGCTAATTAATATCCACTTATCAGAGATTGCATTCCATGTGTATTCTTTTGTGACTGGGTTACCTCACTTAGGATAATATTTTCCAGATCAAACCATTTGCCTAAAAATTTTGTGAATTCATTGTTTCTAATTGCTGAGTAGTATTCCATTGTGTAAATATACCACATTTTCTGTATCCATTCCTCCTTTGAGGGGCATCTGGGTTCTTTCCAGTTTCTGGCTATTATAAATAAGGCTGCTATGAATATAATGGAGCACGTGTCTTTATTGCATGCCGGGGAATCCTTTGGGTATATGCCCAGGAGAGGTATAGCGGGGTCCTCCGGAAGTGTCATGTCCAGTTTTCTGAGGAACTGGCAGACTGATTTCCAAAGTCATTGTACCATCTTACAGCCCCAACAGCAGTGGAGGAGTGATCATCTTTCTCCACATCCTCGCCAACACCTGCTGTCTCCTGAATTTTTGACCTTAGTCATTGTGACTGCTGTAAGGTGAAATCTCAGGGTTGTTTTGATTTGCATTTCCCTAATGACTAATGATGTTGAGCACTTCTTAAGGTGCCTCTCGGCCATCCGAATTTCTTCAGGTGAAAATTCGTTGTTTAGATCTGTGCCCCATTTTTTAATAGGGTTATTTAGTTCCCTGGGGTCTAACTTCTTGAGTTCTTTGTATATATTGGATATTAGCCCTCTATCAGATGTAGGGTTGGTGAATATCTTTTCCCAATTTGATGGTTGCCGTTTTGTCCTTTTATCAGTGTCCTTTGCCTTACAGAAACTTTGTAATTTTATGAGGTCCCATTTGTCAATTCTCGATCTTAGAGCATAAGCTATTGGTGATCTGTTCAGGAACTTTTCCCCCGTGTCCATGTCCTCTGGGGTCTTCCCCAATTTCTTTTTTATTAGTTTCAGTGTGTCTGAGGTTCTTGATCCACTTGGAGTGAAGTTTAGTACATGGAGATAAGAATGGATCAATTCACATTCTTCACTTCATTTTTCATTTATATTCTAAATGCATTTATATGTCTAGGTTGGTATCAGAGTGCTTTACCAAAAAAATTATTTTATAAATGATCCTGATTTCCTCAATATTGTGACACATATGTTATATGAAAATCATCTTTTTTATTAGAATATATTAACACTTCATTTGTCAATTATATCCTAAAAGTACTTGTATGCCTATTATTTAACTGAGCTTTTTTTTAAAAAAAAATCAATATTATCAAATATTCTTTATAATCCTCTATTTTCACACATAGCATAGAAGAAAATCTTCATTATATCCAAAAATATCTTAAGTTATTTTTCAATTATATTATAAATATATTTGTATGCCTAGAATTGTTTCTGAGTGTTTTTCTGAATAAATCTTCAATTTTATCAAAAACACTAGATAATCCTCAATTTTATCATACATATGTTATATGAAAATCTTCAGTTTCTTTAGATAATACCTAAACTTCATTTTTATTTATATTCTAAATGCATATGTATGCCTAGATTTGAATCAGAGTGTTTTTCTAAAAAAATATTATTTTATAAAGTATCCTATGTAATTCTCAATTAGTGATATATTTGTTATATGAAAATCTTCAATTTTATCAGAAAACTGAATGTTCTCACTTGATTTATCAAGTATATCCTAAAAGTATTTTTATGCCTATTATTTTATCCGAGTTTTCTTTAACAAAAACTTCAATATTATCAACTATTCTATGTAATCCTCAATTTTCACAAATGAAATATGAAAAATCTACATTATATTCAAATATATCTAAACTTATTTTTCAATTGTATTCTAAATGCATTTGTATGCCTAGAATTGTTTCTGAGTGTTTTTCTGAATAAATCTTCAATTTTATCAAAACCCAAGTAATCCTCAATTTTATCATCCATATGATATATGAAAAACTTCAGTTTTATCAGAAGATGTTACCACTTCATTTGTCAATTATATCCCAAAAGTATATGTATGCATATTACTTTATCTGATTTTTTCAAAAAATTTCAATATCAATTATTCAATGTAATCCTCAGTTTAAAAACACAGGAAAGAAGAATATCTTCTTTATATTCAAAAATATATAAACTTATGTTTCAATTATATTCTAAAAATATTTGTAAGCCTAGAATTGTTTCTGAGTGTTTTTCTGAATAAATCTTCAATTTTAAAAAACACTATATAATCCTCAATTTTATCATTCATATGTTGTAGGAAATTTTCAGTTTTTTAGAAAATATCTCCACTTCATTTTTTATTTATATTCTAAATGCATTTGTATGCCTAGATTTGTATCAGAGAGTTTTCCAAAAAAAAATTTCTAAATTATTTTACGTAATCCTCAACTTTGTGATATGTTATAGGAAAACCTTTAGTTTTATCAGAAAATGTTTCCACTTCATTTTTTTAAAAATTATATTCAAAAAGTATGTATATGCCTATTATTTTATCTGAGTTTTGTCCAAAATATCCTCAATTTTCTCACACAAGGTTAGATGAAAATCTACAGTATATTCAAAAAATAACTACATTTCTTTTTCAATTATATTATAAATGCATTTGCATGCCTAGAATTGCATCTGAGAGTTTTTCTGAATAAATCTTCAATTTTATCAAAAACACTATGTAATTCTCAATTTTATCATACATATGTTGAATGAAAATCTTCAATTTTTTCAGAAAATATCTCCACTTCATTTTTCATTTATATTCTAAATGTATTTGTATGCTTAGATTTATATCAGAGAGTTTTTCCAAAAAAATTATTTTATAAATTATCATATGTAATCCTCAATTATGTGATACATATATCATATGAAAATATTCGGTTTTATCAGAAAATGATACCACTTCATTTTTCCATTTTATCCTAAAAGTTTTTGTATGTCCATAATTTTATCTGATTTTTTCCAAAAAATCTTCAATATTATAAATTTTCCTATGTTATTCTCAATTTTCTCACACTGATGAAAATCTTCAGTATATTAAAAATATCTAAACTTCTTATTCAATTATATTCTAAATGCATTTTTGTGTCTAGAATTGTATCTGAGTGTTTTTCTGAATATATCTTCAAGTTTATCAAAAACACTATGTAATCCTCAATTTTATCATACATATGTTGTATGAAAACTTCAGTTTTTTTCAGAAAATATCGCCACTTCATTTTCATTTATATTCTAAATGCATTTATATGCCTAGATTTGTATCAGAGCGTTTTTCCAAAATAATTATTTATAAATTATCCTATGTAATCCCCAATTAATGTTACATATGTTATATGAAAATCTTCTTTATGAGAAAATGTTTCCACTTCATTTTTCAATTATATCCTAAATGTAATTATATACCTATTATATTATCTGAATTTTTTCCAAAAACACTTAAATGTTATTAATTACCCTGTATAAACCTCAATTTTATTCTACATATGATTTATGAAAATCTTCAGTTTTTTTCACAAAATATTTCCACTTCTCTTTTCATTTATATTCTTAATGCATTTGTTTGCCTAGCATTGTATCTGAGCGTTTTTCCAAATAATTTTTATATTATCAATAATCCTATGTAATCCTCAATTTTATGATACATAAGTTATATGATAATCTTCAGTTTTATCAGAAAAGTTTTCCCCTTCATTTATCAATTATATTGTAAATATATTTATATGCCTATTATTTTATCTGAGATTTTTCCAAAAATTCTTCTATATTCTGAACTGTCCTATATAATCCATAATTTTATCACACACAAGTTAGATATAAATCTTCAGTATTTTCTAAAATTGTCACCACTTCCTTTTTCAATTATATTCTGCATGCATTTGTATGTCTATCATTGTATATGAATTTCTTCTAAAACATTTTATAATATCTATGATCTTATGTAATCATCAATTTTATGAAACATGTTATATGAAAATCTTCATTTTCATCAAAAAAATGTTTCCACTTCATTTTTAATTATCCCCTAAATATATTTATATACCTATTATTTTATTAAAGTTTTTTTTACAAAAACTCTTCAATATTACCAATTGTCCTATGTTGTCTTCAATTTTTTCACACTCAAGTTACGTGATAATCTTCAATATTTTCACAAAATTTCTACACTTACCTTTTCAATTATATTCTAAATGTATTTCTATGCCTAGGATTGTATCTGAATGTTTTCCAAAAAGTATTTATATTAACAGTTATACTATGTAATCCTCAATTTTATGATACATGTGTCATATAAGAATCTTCAGTTTTATCTGAAAATGTTACTACTTCATTTCTCAATTACACCCTAAATATATTTGTATGCCTATTATTTTTTCTGACTTTTTTACAAAAAACTTCAATATTATCAACTATTCTATGTAATCCTCCATTTTCACAAACATGTTAGATGAAAAACTTCATTATATTCAAAATATATCTACACTTTTTTAAAATTATAATCTAAATGCATTTTTATGCATAGGATTGTATCTGAGTGTTTTTCTGAATCATTTCTTCAATTTTGTCAAAGCCCGATGTAATCCTCAATTTTATCATACCTATGTTTTGTGAAAATTTTCAATTTTTTTCAGAAATAATTTCCACTTCATTTTGCATTTATATTCTAAATGCATTTGTATGCCTAGATTTGTATCAGAGCATTTTTCAAAACAAAATTTATTTTATCAGTAACACTATGTAATCCTCAATTTCATCATACATATGTTTTATGAAAATCTTCAGTTTTATCAGAAAGGTCTCCACTTCCTTTTTCCTTTATATTTTAAATACATTTTTTGCCTATTATTTTTCTGAAGTTTTTTTATTAAAAATATTCAATATTATCAGTTATCCTATGTAATCCTCCATGTTATGATACATAAGTATATGAAAATCCTCAGTTTTATCAGAAAATGTTTCCATTTCATTTTTCAATTATATACTAAATGTATTTATATACCTATTAAATTTTTGATTTTTTTCAAAAAAATTTCAATATTTTCAGTTATCCCGTGTAATCCTCAATTTTATTATACATATAATTTATGTAAATCTTCAGTTTTTTCATAAAATATCTCCCCTTCCATTTTCATTTATATTCCAAATGAATTTGAATTCATAGGATTTTATTTGAATGTTTTTCAAAAAAACTTTTATATTATCAATAATTCTATGTAATCCTCAATTTTTGATCCATGAATTCTATGAAAATCTTGAGTTTTAACAGAAAATGATTCCACTTCCTTTATTAATTATATTGTATATTTAATTATATGCCTAAATTTTATCTGACTTTTTTTCTCCAAAAAATCTTCAATATTATTAACTGACCAATATAATCCACAATTTTATAACACACAAGTTAGATGTAAATCTTCAGTATTATCTAAAAATGTTGCCACTTTTTCAATTATCTTCTACATGTTTTGGTATGCCTATCATTATATCTGAGTTTCTTCCAAAAAATTTTATATTATCTATAACTTATGTAATCATCAATTTAATGAAACATGTTATATGAAAATATTCAGATTTATCAGAAAATCTTTCCATTTCACTTTTAATTATCTCCTAAATGATTAATATGCCTATTATTTTATCTGAGTTTTTTCCAAAAAATATTCATGACTATAAGTTATTCTATGTAATCCTCAATATTCTCACACACAGTTTAGATGAAAACCTTCAGTATATTAAAAAAATATCTACACTTATTTTTCAATTGTATTCTAAATGCATTTGTATGCCAAGAATTGCATCTTAGTATTTTCTGAATAAATCTTCAATTTTATCAAAAACACTATGTAGTCCTCAGTTTTATCTTACATATGTTTTATGAAAATCTTCAGTTATTTTTAGAAAATAACTCCACTTCATTTTTCATTTATGTCCTCAATGCATTTGTATGCCTAGATTTGTATTAGTGTTTTCCCAAAAAATTTATATATTATCCTATGTAATCCTCAATTTTGTGATACATATGTTATTTGCAAATCTTCAGTTTTACCAGAAAATATCTATACTTTTTTTCAATTTTATTCTAAATGCATTTCTATGCCAAGAATTGTATCTGAGTGTTTTTCTGAGTCAATCTTCAATTTTACCAAAAACACTATGTAATCACCAATTTTATCATGCATATATTTTATGACAATCTTCAGTTTTTTCAGATAATACCTCCACTTTATTTTTCATTAATATTCTAAATGCATTTGTATGCCTAGATTTGTATCAGAATATTTTTTTAAAAAATTAATTTATAAATTATTTTATAAATTATAAATTATCCTTTTTAATATCTGAGTGTTTTTATAAATAAATATTCAATATTATGAACTGTCGAATATTATCCACGATTTCATCACACACAAAGTAAATGTAAATCTTCAGTATTATCTAAAATGTCGCCACTTCCTTTTTTCAGTTATATTCTACATGCATACAAATGTATGCATGTAGAGTATAATTGCAAAATAAGTATAGATATTTTTGAATATACTGAGGATTTTCTTCTAACCTCTGTGTGAGAAAATTAAGGATTAAACAAAATAATTGATAATATGGAAGATATTTAGGAAAAATCATATTTAATAATAGGAATACAAATACATTTAAGGATATAATTTATAAATGAAGTGGTAATGTATTCTGATAAAACTGAAGATTTTCATATAACATATGTATCACAAAATTGAGGATTACACAGTATACTTTATAAAATAAATTTATTTGGAAAAACACTTTGATACAAATCTAGGCATACAAATGCATTTATAATATAAATGAAAAATGATTTGGGGATATTTCCTGAAAATAGTAAAGATTTTCATACAACATATTTATAATAAAATTCAGGATTACATACTTTTTTGATAGAATTGAAGATTGATTAAGAACAAACTCAGATAAAATTCTAGGCATACAAATGCATTTGAAATATAATTGAAAAATAACTATAGATACTTTTGAGTATAATAAAGATTTTTATCTATCATATGTGTGAAAATTGAGTATCACATAGAATAATTGATAATATTGTTGTTTCTTTGAAAAAAACTCAGATAAAGTAATAGGCATACAAATACTTTTAGGATAAAATTGATAAATGAAGTGGTAACATTTTCTGATAAAACTGAAGATTTTCATATAACATGTATCAAAAAATTGAGGATTATATAGAATAATTTATAAAAAATTTTTTGGAAATAAACCGATACAAATCTAGTTAAACAAATGCATTTAGAATATAAATGAAAAACGAAGTGGAGATATTTTCTGAAAAAAACTGAAAATTTTCATAAAACATATGTATGATAAAACTGAGGATTACATAGTGTTTTTGTTAAAATTGAATATTTATTCAGAAAAACACTCAGATAGAATTCTAGGAATACAAATGCATTTAGAATACAATTGACAACTATGTGTAGATATTTTTTGAATATACAGAAGATTTTCTTCTAACCTGTGTGAGAAAATTTAGGATTACATAGGATAATTGATAATATTAAAGATATTTTGGAAATAAACTCAGATAAAATAAAAGGCACATAAATACATTTAGGAGATAATTAAAAATGAAGTGGAAACATTTTGTGATAAAACTGAAGATTTTCATATAACAAGTTTCATAAAATTGATGACTACATAAGATAATAGATAATATAACATTTTTTGGAAGGAACTCAGATACAATGATAGACATACGAAAGAATGTAGACGATAATTGGAAAAGGAAGTGGCAACATTTTTAGATAATACTGAAGATTTACATCTAACTTGTGTGTGATAAAATTATGAATTTTATTGGACAGTCCATAATATTGAAGATTTTTTGGAAAAAATTCAGATAAAATTATAGGCATATAATTAGATTTACGATATAATTGATAAAGTGGAAATATTTTCTGTTAAAACTCAAGATTTTCATATAATATATGTATCAAAAAATTGAAGATTATTTAGAATTACTGCTAAAAGAAAAAAATTTTTAGAAAAACATTCAGATAAAATGTTACGAATACAAATTCATTTAGAATATAAATAAAAACAATAGATGAGACATTTTCTGAAAACAAATGAAGATTTTCTAAATGCTTTTAGAATATAAATGAAAAATGAAGAAGAGGTATTATCTGAAAAATATGAAGATTTTCATCCAACATATGTATGATAAAATTGAGGATTACATAGTGTTATTGATAAAATTGAAGATTTATTCAGAAAAACACTCAGAAACAAATCTAGGCATACAAATGCATTTAGAATATAATTGCAAAATAAGTATAGATATTTTTTAATATAATGAAGATTTTCATCTTTACTGCGTATGAAAATTGAGGATTACATATAATAGTTGATAATATTGAAGTTTTTTTTCTGGAAAAAAAATCAGATAAAATATTAGGCATACAAAAATTTTTAGGATATAATTGATAAATGAACTGGTAACATTGTCTGATAAAACTGAAGATTTTCATATAGTGTATGTATTACAAAATTGAGGATTACATAGGACAATATATAAAAATTTGTTTTTTGAAAAACACTCTGATATAAATCTAGGCATACAAATTCATTTAGAATATAAATGAAAAATGAAGTGGAGAGATTACTTGAAGAAACTAGAGATTTTCATACAACATATGCATGATAAAATTGAGGATAACATAGTGTTTTTAAGAAAATTGAAAATTTACTCAGAAAAACACTCAGATATATTTCTAGGCATACAAATGCTTTTAGAATATAATAGGAAATAAGTGTAGATATTTTTTGAAAATACTGAAGTGTTTCATCTAACCTGTGTATGAGAAAATGGAGGATTACATAGGATAATTGATAATAGTGAAGATTTTTTGTAAAAAATCTCAGACAAAATAATAGGGAAATAAATATATTTAGGAGATAAGTAAAAATGAAGTGGAAACATTTTCTGATAAAACTGAAGATTTTCATATAACATGTTTCATGAAATTGATGATTACATAAGAAAATAGAAAATATAAATTTTTTGGAAGAAACTCAGATAAAATTATAGGCGTATGAAAGCGTGTAGAATATAATTGAAAATGCAAGTGGCAATATTTTTAGGTAATACTGAAGGTTTACATCTTGTGTGTGATAATATTGTAAATTATATTAGACAGTTCATAATATTGAAGATATATTGGAAAAAATTCAGATAAAATAATAGTAATATATGTAGATTTAGGATATAATTGATAAATGATTTGGAAACATTTTCTGATAACACTGAAGATTTTCATATAAGTTATGTATGAAAAATTGAGGATTATGTAGAATTATTTTATAAAAATTTTTTGGAAAAATATTCTGATACAATGCAAGGACTACAAATTCATTTAGAAGATAAATGAGGACAGAAGTTGAGACTATCTCTGAAATAAACTGAAGATTTTCATAAATCATATGTATGATACAATTGAGGAATATACAGGATAACTGATCATATTGAAGAATTTTTGGAAAAATTTCAGAAAATATAATAGGCATATAAATACAATTAGGATATAATTGAAAAGTAAATGGAAATATTTTCTGATAAAACTGAGGATTTTCATATATATATATGTATGTATGTATGTATCATTACATTGAGGATTACATAGAATAATTAATAATATTGAATATTTTTAATCAAAAACTCAGGAAATGATAGGCATACAAATGCATTTAGAATATATGAAAAAGAAAGTGAAGATATTGTCTGATAAAACTGAAGATTTTCATAAAACATATGTATGATTAAATTTTTTTTTGAAAAACACTCTGATATAAATCTAGGCATACAAATACATTTAGAATATAAATGAAAAATGAAGTGGAAGTATTATCCGCAAAAACTGAATATTTTTATAAAAACATATGAATGATAAAATTGAGGATTACGAAGTGTTTTTGATAAAATTTAAGATTTATTCAGAAAAACACTCAGAAACAATTCTAGGCATACAAATGCATTTAGAATATAATTGAAAACTAAGTTTAGATAATTTTAAATATAATGAAGTTTTTCATCTATTGTGTGTGAAAATTGAAAATTACAAAAATAATTGAAAATATTGAATTTTTTTTTAAAATGCAGATAAAATAATAGGCATAAAAATAATTTTCGGATATTATTGATAAATGAAGCGGTAACCTTTACTGATAAAAATGAAAATTTTCATATAACATATATATCACAAAACTGAGGATTCCAAAGAATAATTTATAAAATAATTTTTTTGGAAAAACATATGTATCATGAAATTGATTATTACATAGTGTCATTAATAAAATCGAAGTTTTATTTATAAAAGCACTCAGATATAAAATAGGATAATTTATAATTTACAAAATAATTTATAAAATAATTATTTTGGAAAACGATCTGATGAAAATCTAGACATACAAATCCTTTTCTGAAGAAACTGAAGATTTTCATACAACATATGGATGATAAAATTGAAGATTACATACTGTTTTTGATAAAATTGATAATTTATTCAGAAAAACACTCAGATACAATTCTAGGCATCCAAATGAATTTAGAATTTAATTGAAAAAAAGTGTAGTTATTTTTTGATACACTGAAGATTTTTATCTAGCCTGTGTGTTAGATAATTGAGGAATACATAGGATATTTGATAATATTGAAGACTTTTTGGAAAAAAAATCAGATAAAATAATAGGCAGATTAATACATTTAGGATTTAATTGATAAATGAAGTAACATTTTCTGATAAAACTGAAGAGTTTCATATAAAATGTATCACAAAATTGAGGATCACATAGGATAAGTGATAATATAAATATTTTGTGGAAAAATACTCAGATGAAATTCTAGGAATAGAAATGCATTTTGAATATAATTGAAAAAGTAACTGTAGATATTTTGTGATAATACTGAAATTTTTCATCTAACCTGAGTGTGAAAACATTGAAGACTACATAGTAAAATTGATAATATTGAAGATTTTTTTGTAAAAATCATGATAAAATAATTGGAATATAAATACATATAGGAGATAATTAAATGAATGGGAAACATTTTCTGATAAATCCAACGTTTTACATACAACATATGTATGATATATTTGAGGATTACATAGTATTTTGAAATAACTGAAGATTTATTCAGAAAAACATTATGATAAAACTGAAGATTTTCATTTAACATGTTTTAAAAAATTGATGATTACATAAGATAATAGATAATATAACATTTTTTAGAAGGAACTCAGATACAATGATAGGCATAGGAAAGCATGTAGAAGATAATTGAAAAAGGAAGTAGCGACATTTTAAGATAATACTGAAGATTTACATCTAACTTGTGTGTGTTAAAATTGTGGATTATATTGGACAGTTCATAATATTGAAGATTTTTGGACAAAATTCAGATAAAATTAATTGGCATATAATAAGATTTATGATATAATTTATAAAAGAAGTAGAAAAATTTTCTGTTAAAACTGAAGATTTACTATAAATTATGTATCAAATAAATCGAGGATTATGTAGAATTAATGATAATATAAAAGTTTTTTGGAAAAACATTCAGATAAAATGCTAGGAATACAAATAAATTTAGAATATAATTGAAAACGGAAGTGGAGACATTTTCTGAAAACACTGAAGATTTTCATAAAACATATGTATGATAAAATTGAAGATTATAGAGGATAACTTATAGAAGATTATTTGGACAAAATTAAGAAAACATAATAGGCATATAAATACATTTAGGTTATAATTGAAAAATGAAGTACAAACATTTTCTGATAAAACAGGTTTTTGATATACATATGTATCATAACATTGCGGATTACTAGGATAATTGATAATATTGAATATTTTTAATAAAAACCTCATAAAATTATAGGCATACAAATGCTTTTAAATAAAAAGGAAAAAGAAACTTGAGATAATATCTGATAAAACTGAGATTTTCATAAAACAAATATATGATGAAATTGAGGATTACATAGTGTTATTGATAAAATCGGAGATTTTTTTATAAAAACACATTCAAAATAGGATAATTTATAATTTATAAAATAATTTATAAAATTATTATTTTGAAAAACGCTCTGATACAAATCTAGGCATACAAATGCATTAAGAATATAAATAAAAATGAAGTGGAGGTATTATCTGAAAAAACTGAAGTTTTACATCCAACATATGCAAGAAAAAATTGCAGATTACGTTAGTGTTTTTGATAAAATTGAAGATTTATTCAGTAAAACACTTATGTACAATTCTAGGCTTACAAAGGCATTTAGAAGATGATTGAAAAATAAGTATAGATATTTTTGAATATAATGAAGATTTTCATCTATCATGTGGGTGAAAATTGTGGATTCCATAGAATAGTTGATAATATTGAAGTTTCTTTTTTTAAAAAACTCACATAAAAGAATAGGCATTCAAATTCTTTTATGATATAATTGTTAAATGAATTGGTAACATTTTCTGATAAAACTGAAGATTTTCATATTATAAATGTATCACAAAATTAAGGATTACATAGGATAATTTATAAAATAAAATTTTTTGGGAAAATTCTCTGATAAAATCTAGTAATACAAATGCATTTAGATTATAAATGAAAATGGAAGTGCAGACATTTTCTTAAAAAACTGAACATTTTCATAGAACATGTATGATGAAATTGAAGATTACATTGTGTTACTGATAAAATTGAAGTTTTATTTATAAAATCACTCAGATATAAAATAAGATAATTTATAATTTATAAAATAATTTTTAAAAAATTTTTTTGAAAAACGCTGAAATACAAATCTAGGCATACAAATGTATTTAGAATATAAATGAAAAATTAAGTGTAGAGTTTTTTTGATATAACTGAAGATTTTCATAGAACTTATGTAAGATAAAATTGAGGATTACATAACGTTTTTGATAATGTTGAAAAAATGAATCAAAGACTCAGATACAATATTAGGCATACATATGCATTTAGAAAAAAATTGAAAAGAAGTGTAGTTATTCTTTTAATATAATGAAGCTTTCCATCTAACATGTTTGTGAAAATTGAGGATTACATAGAATAATTGATAATATTGAAACTTTTTTGGAAAAAACTCATAAAATAATAGGCATATAAATACTTTTAGGAGATAATGATAAAAGAATTAGAAATATTTTCTGATAAAACTGAAGATTTTCATATAACATGTTTCATAAAATTGATGATTACATAAGAAAATAGATAATATAAAATTTTTGAAAGAAACTCAGATACAATGATAGACATATGAATGTATAGGGAGCTGCTTGCCCGTTAACTGTCGTTAACTGTTGTTAACAGTTAACAAGTCCTTATTTGTGTAGAGCCTGTTGAGTCTTGTGCCTTTCGCATGGATACAACCTATTAGCAATGCCCACGTGGCTAAGCCTGATTGGCTGGCTATTAGTATTTAAGAGCTGGGCTGCTTCTCTCAGGGTCAGAAGAAGAAGTACAGGGGAGAAGAAGAAGTACAAGTGTCCTGAGTAAACTGCTTAAGAAGATCTTCCTGTGTTGCGTCATTCCTTGCCGCGGGGGTGGTCGCAACAACTGGTGCCAAAACCCGGGAAACTATCCTCGTTCGTGGGGTTTGAAGATCAGAACTTCTAGCAGTCAGGGTAGTGTTCTGGTAAGTTCCCGGTTAAATGGGACAAGGTAAAGTTCTCGGTATTGAGAGACTATAAAGTTCCCAATTAAATGGGACAAGGTAAAGTTCTCGGTATTGAGAGACTATAAAGTTCCCGGTTAAATGGGACAAGGTAAAGTTCTCAGTGAGAGACAATAAAGTTCCCAGGTAAGGAGGGACAAAGGGAAAGGTCCTCGATACAAGAGGCTATAAAGACTCCAGTGTGGAGCGATAAAGTTCCTAAGGCAAGGTGGGACATAAGGGACCGTTAAAAACGGGCAGCCTGCTCCTCTCTGTAGACAAAGAGGGAGAGAAAAGTTTGCAGAAGGCAAACCGAAAGTGAAAGTAAAGTCCGAGGAGGTTTAAGTTCGCAGATTAGCAACCTAGTGAAAAGTAAAGAGTTACAATTTATAGCAACCTAGTGAAAAGTAAAGAGTTACAATTTCTGGACCCTGCTCTGATAGCAGTGTCCTACATTTTTTCCTGTGTTCTTTTTTGGGGAGTCGTGTTCTGGTTTTGCTGACTGACGTGCACCCCTGGTGATCGCAAGTAAAAGGACTTAGAGCCTTAATTTTTAAAATGGGGAACTCACAGTCTCATCCAATTTTTCTGGCCCTTCAGGAGTTGCTTTTATCAAAGAATTTAAAGATCAAGAAATCGACCTTAGAGAGATTTCTTAATGAATGTAATACCGTGGCACCCTGGTTCGCTGTTTATGGCAGCCTAATGGTCACCTGCTGGGATAGGTTAGGGAAGGTTCTGGACTTAGCGTGGGATCAGGGAATACTCAAAGGAGGAGTAAGATCTATTTGGAAGCTTGTTAGAGGCTGTTTAGAAGATAAAAAATGCTGTAAGGCCGTAGAGGATGGACAAAGTGCTTCAGAAATCTTACAAGAGGAAAGATCAGAAAAGACAGAGAGTGTTAAAGAAAAAGGGGCAAAGTCTCTCTACCCTGCCTCAGAAGGGTTAGGAGATTTCAGTTCGGAAGATTCTGATCTTGAGGAGGAGGAGATACAAGCTCTGGTTGAACAGTTGGAGGGAGCGAGCCTAAAACAGAGGAAGAAACTTAGAGAGAAGTCAGGGGTGGCGGCGCCATCAATGGGTGTGGCCGTCCCCACCCTGCCAGCACCTTCCACTCCTACACCTAATCTAGAAACTACCCAGTATACAGGGAGTGGAGTTCCTTTTGTCCACAAGTTTGGTCACAGGTTCGCACTGAGCTCTCTTTAGCTTATCCACTGTTTCAGAATCCACAAGGGCAAAGGATTCATGAGCCTTTAGACTTTAAAGTTATCAAATCTATGGCCAAATCAGTTCGAAATTATGGAATATCCGCTGCCTTCATGGTGGCTCAAGTTGAGGCTCTTTGTTTAACAAAACAAAAAGAGGGAATTGGGTGTGGTATAACACCCAAAGAATGACTTTCATTGGCATTATTTACTTTAAATTTTTTGAATCTGGATAATGATGGTTTGGCTGCAGCTGATTGGACCAATGCCCTAATAATACCTTGAAGGGTTATGTTAAATGGAAGGATATGCTTACTGGATTATGGCATGGCCCTGATCCAGTGTTGGCGTGGGCAAGAGGTTCTCTTTGTGTGTTTCCTCAGACTCAACAAGATCCACTGTGGGTGCCTGAGCAGCTGACCAGACGCTGCAATAAAAATGAAGATCCTCCTGCTGTTACTGACTCTCGGCAAGACATTGATGCTGGTGTAGATGGAGCCAAGATGGGCGATCTTGTAGGTGTTCCCGAGACCCATGCTAATACGCCATGATACTAAGCTGTTTCCTTGTCTTTTTAGTTCTAACAAGTCTCTTGATATACCTTATTCACCTTTAGATAAAGAGGAGGGAGTGTAAATGATAACTATGCCCTTGCCATCTTTTTGATAGTACTTTCAATTGTTTGCCTGTGGTGCGTCTGCAGAATGAGGTTTATCCAACAAAGACAGGTTGCAATGATGGTACAGGCATTCACAGCCATTGAAGCTGGACAGTCCTCCTAGGCCTGGCTGGCAGCCATGAAGGCCTAATAAGATGCTTTCCATGCTCAGGATGCGAGGCTAAGCACTGCACTCAGGGGCTCATGATTGGAGAGCCCTTGAGGGGAGCATGTTTGACTGCACATGGGTTGGTACCCCAGAACCCATCTCCGAGCAAAAGGTACCGGATGGGTTTGACAAAATCCACTGGGCTGATGGCTCAGAAGGGTGTCAAAACGAGGTCCATGCGCCCACCCAATGGGCAAATGATATATCAGAGGTCAAACCTCTACTCTCACCTGAATGCGTGTTTAAAAAGAAAAGGAGGAACTGTAGGGAGCTGCTTGCCAGTTAACTGTCGTTAACTGTCGTTAACAGTTAACAAGTCCTTATTTGGGTGGAGCTTATTGAGTCTTGTGCCTTCCGCGTGGATACAACCTATCAGCAATGCCCACGTGGCTAAGCCTGATTGGCTGGCTATTAATATTTAAGAGCTGGGCTGATTCTCTCTGGGTCAGAAGAAGAAGTACAGGGGAGAAGAAGAAGTACAAGGGTCCTGAGTAAACTGCTTGAAGAAGATCTTCCTGTGTTGTGTCATTCCTTGCCGGCGAGGGTGTCCGCGACATGAATGCATGTAGAATACAATTGGAAAAAGAATTGGCAACATTTTTAGATAATACTGAATATTTACATCTAACTTGTGTGTGATAAAACTGTGGATAATTATACAGGACAGTTCATAATATTGAAGATTTTTGGAAACAATTCATATAAAATAATAGGCATATAAATTCATTTATGATATAATTGATAAAAGTGGATACATTTTCTGATAAATTGAAGATTTTCATATAACTTATGTATCATAAAATTGAGGATTACATAGTATTATTGATAATATAAAATATATTTTGAAAAAAACACAGATACATTGCTAAGCATACAAATGTATTAAGAATATAAATGAAAACGGAAGTGGAGACATTTTCTTAAAAAACCAAAGATTTTCATAAAACATATGTATGATAAAATTGAGGATTATACAGGATAACTTAAAATATTGAATTTTTTTGGCAAAAATTCTGATAATATAATAGACATAATTATATTCAGGATAAATTTAAAAATGAAGTGAAAACATTTTCTGATAAAACTGAGGATTTATATACACGTATGAGTTATAACATGGAGGATTACTTAGGATAATTGACAATATGGAATATTTTTAATAAAAACTCATATAAAATTATAGGCATAAAATGCATTCAGTATATGAAGGAAAAATTAAGTGGAGACATTGTCTGATAAAACTGAAGATTTTCATCAAATATATGTAGGATGATATTGAGGATTATATAGTGTTATTGATAAAATTGAAGATTTATTTATAAAAACACTGATATAAAATAGGATAATTTATTATTTATAAAATAATTTATAAAATTTTTTTTTTTGAAAAACTCTCTGATACAAATCTAGGCATACAAATGCATTTAGAGTATAAATGAAAAATGAAGTGGAGGTATTATCTGAAGAAACTGAAGATTTTCATACAACATATATATGATAAAATTGAGGATTACATAGTGTTTTTGATAAAATTGAAGATTTATTCAGAAAAACACTCTGATACAATTCTAAGCATAAAAATGCCTTTAGACTATAATTGAAAAAGTAAGTGTAGATATTTTGTGACAATACTCAATATTTTCATCTATCCTGAGTGAGAGAAAATTTAAGACTTATGTAGGGTAATTGATAATATTGATGATTTTTTGGAAAAAAATTCTGATAAAATAATAGGTATATAAATACATTTAGGAGAAAATTAAAAATGAAAAGGAAACATTTTCTGAAAAAACTGCAGATTTTCATATAACAGGTTTCATAAAATTGATTATATAAGATCATAGATAATATAAAAATTTTTGGAAGAAACTCAGATACAATGATAGGCATATGAATGCATGCAGAATATAATTAAAATGGAAGTGGCAACATTCTTAGATAATACTGAAGATTTACGTCTAACTTTTGCATGAAAAAATTGTGGATTATATCAGACAGTTCACAATATTGAAGATTTTTTGGAAAAATTCACATAATATAATAGGCGGGTAAATACTTTTAGAATATAATTTACAAATGAAGTGGAAACGTTTTCTGATAAAACTCAAGATTTTCATATAACATATTTACCACAACGTTGAGAGTTACATAGGATGATTTATAAAATAATTTTTTTTCGAAAAACCCTCTGATACAAATCTAGGCATACAAATGTGTCACGCCTATCTCGACCAGCAAGGAAAGACACAACACACGAACTCTTCTTTTAGCAGTTTATTCAGGACCCTTGAAAATTCTTCTGATTTCTGACTTCTTTCCTTCTGACTTCTGACTTCTTCTGACTTCTGACTGCAAGAAGTTCTGATCCTCGAACCCCCGAACAAGGAGAGTTCCCAGGTTTTGGCACCAGTTGGCGCGACTACTCCCTTACCAGCAAGGAATGATGCAACGCAGGAAGATCTTCTTCAAGCAGTTTATTCCCAGGGGGATAAAAAAAACACAGCCACAGGTCATTCTGCAAGGAGAATGCACCCCCCCCCCCTTTTACTGAGAAACCAGCAATGTATATACTAGAGTCCAGGGAAGGAACAGGAGAAAACAATTATAGTTTTTTTTTTCTTTTTTCTTTTTTTTTTTTTTTAAACCTGGGAAGTCCATACCACACTGGGCAGGAAGGTAGGAATCAAACTAAGCCACGGGATATTTTGCTCTCAAGAAACCTGTGCAAACAGCTCAGCTGGGAGTGTTGAGCCAACCTCTCTGTCTCCCAAAACAAATACACTTAGAATATAATTGAAAAATGAAACAGAGATATTTTCTAAAAACACTGAAGATTTTCATACAACATATATATGATAAAATTGAGGATTACATAGTTTTTTGATAAAATTGAAGATTTAGTCAGAAAAACACTCAGATACAATTATAGGCATACAAATGCATTTAGAATGTAATTAAAAAAGATGTGTAGATATTTTTTGAATAAAATGACGATTTTCATCTCACCTGTTTGGGAAAATTGAAGTTTCCATAGAATAATTGATTATTTTGAAGTTTGTTTTTTGAAAAAATCTCAGATAAAATAATAGGCATGCGAATATTGAGGATATAATTGAAAAATGAAGTGGTAACATCTTCTGATAAAACTGAAGATATTCATACAATACATGTATCATAATATTGAGGATTACATAGGATAATTTATAATATAAATATTTTTTGGAAATAACTCAGACACAATGATAGGCATACTAATGCATTTAGAATATAAATGAAAAAGGAAGTGGAGACATTTCTTGATAAAACTGAATGTTTTCATACAACGTATATGTAAAATTTAGGATTACATACATTTATTGATAAAGTTGAAGATTTGTTTGGAAAAACTCACATACAATGCTGGGCATGCAAATGCGTTTGGAATATAATTGAAAAAAGAAGTGTAGTCGTTTTTTGATAAAACTGAAGATTTTCATCTAACCTGTGTGTGATAAAATTGAGGATTACATAGGATTATTGATAATATTTAAGACTTTTAGGAAAAAACTCAGATAAAATAATAGACTTAGATACACATTTAGGATAAAATTAAAAAATGAACTGAAAACATTTTCTAAAAATGTTAGATAAAACGGTAGATATTCATATAATATATGTCTCACAAAATTTAGGATTATATAGGATAATTGATAATATAAAACGTTTTTGTAAAAAATCTCAGATTCAATGACAGGCCTACAGAAGTATTTCAAATATTATTGAAATAGAAAGTGTTGACTTTTTCTGAAAATACTGAAGAATTTCATCTAACGTATGATGAAATTGAAGATTACATAGGATCATTGATAATATGGAAGATGTTTTGGAAAAACTCAGATAAAATAATAGGCTTCTAAATACATAGAGTATATAATTGATAAATGAATTGAAAACAGTTTCTGATAAAACTGAAGATTTCAATAAAACTTATGCATCATAAAATTTCAGGAATACATAGGATAACTGATAATGTAAATATTTTTCGAAAAAACTCAGATAAAATGATAGGCATACAAATACATTTTGAATATAAAGAAAAAGGATGAGGAGGCATTTTCTGATAAAACTAAAGATATTCATAAGAACTATGTATGATAATACTGAGGATTACATAGTGTTATAGATAAATTTGAAGATTTATTTGGAAAAACACTCAGATACAATGCTAGGCATGCAAATGCCTTTAGATTATAATTGAAAAAGTAAGCGTAGACATTCTGTGATAATACTAAAGATTTTCATCTATCCTGTGTGTGAGAAAATTGAAGACTACAAAGGGTAATTGATAATATTGAAGTGTTTTGGAAAAAAAATCTCTGCTAAAATAATAGGCATATAAATACATTTAGGAGATAATTAAAAATGAAGTGGAAACATTACCTGATAAAAGTGAAGATTTTCATATAACATGTTTCATAAAATTGATGATTACATAAGATCATAGATAATATAAAACTTTTTGGAAGAAACTCAGATAAAATAATAGGCATATGAATGCATGTAGAATATAATTAAAAAAGAAGTGGTGACATTTTTAGATAATACTGAAGATTTACATCTAACTTGTGTGTGATAAAATTGTGGATTATATAGGACAGTTCATAATATTTAAGATTTTTTGGAAAAATTCAGATAATATAATAGGCATATAAATATATTTATGATATAATTGATAAATAGACGGGAAATATTTTCTGATAAAACTAAAGCTTTATATATAACTTATGTATCATATTATTGAGGATTATGTAGGTTTAAAGATAATATAAAAATTTTTTGGAAAAACACTCAGATACAATGCTAGTAATCCAAATGCATTTAAAGTATAAAGGAAAACGGAAGTGGAGACATTTTCTGAAAAAAAAGAAGAATTTCATAAAACATATGCATGATAAAATTGGGGATTATACAGGATAACCAATAATATTGAAATTTATTGGAAAAATTTTATATAATATAATAGGCATATAAAACATTTATTATATGATTGAAAATTAAGTGGAAACATTTTCTGATAAAACTGAAGATTTTCATAAACATATGTATCGTAACATTGAGGATTATATAGGATAATTGTTAATATTGAATATTTTCAATAAAAACCTCAGATAAAATGATAGGCATACAAATGCATTTAGAATATAAAGGAATAAGGAAGTGGAGACATTGTCTGATACAACTGAAGATTTTCATAAAACATATGTATCATGAAAGTGATGATTACATAGTGTTTTTGATAAAATTGAAGATTTATTTGGAAAAGCACACAGATACAATGCTAGGTATACAAATACCTTTAGAATATAATTGAAAAAGTAAGTGTAGACATTCTGTGATAATACTAAAGGTTTTCATCTATTCTGAGTGTGAGAAAATTGAAGACTACACAAGGTAATTGATAATATTGAAGATTTTTTGGAACAAAACTCAGATAAAATACTAGGCATATAAATACTTTTAGAATATAATTTAAAAATGAAGTGGAAACATTCTCTGATAAAATAAAAGATTTTCATAAAACACATCTATCATAAAATTGAGGATTACATAGGATAATTCATAGTATAAATGTTTTTTGGAAAAACTCAGATACTATGATAGGCATACTAATGCATTTAGAATATAAATGAAAAACGAAATGGAGCTATTTTCTGGTAAAACTGAAGATGCACATTAGACTTATGTATGATAAAACTGAGGATTACAGAGTGTTACAGATAAAATTGAAGATTTATTTGGAAAAACTCTCAAATACAATGCTAAACATACAAATGCCTTTAGAATATAAAGTAATATGAAAAATGTGAAAAAGTAAGTGTAGACATTTTGTGATATTACTAAAGATTTTCATCTATGCTGACTATGAGAAAATTGAAGACAACATAGGGTAATTGATAATATGGACGATTTTTTTTTGAAAAAAACTTTGATAAAATAATAGGCATACAAATACATTTAGGAGAAAATTAAAAATGAAATGGAAACATTGTCTGATGAACCTGAAGATTTTCATATAACATGTTTCATACAATTGATGATTACATAAGATCATAGATTAAATAAAAATTTTTGGAAGGAACTCACATAAAATGATAGGCATACGAATGCATGTAGAACATAATTAAAGTGGAAGTGGAGACATTTTTAGATAATACTGAAGATTTACATCTAACTCGTGTGAGATACGATTGTGGATTATATAGGACATTTCATAATATTGAAGATTTTTTCAGAAAAATTCAGATAAAATAATAGGCATCTAAATACATTTACGATATAATTGATAAAACGAAAATATTTTCTGATAAAACTGATGATTTTCCTATAAATTATATATCATAAAATTGAGAATTAAATAGGATTATTGATATTATATTTTTTTTTGGAAAAACACTCAGATCAAATGCTCGGAATACAAGTGCATGTAGAGTGTAAATGAAAATGAAAGTAGAGATATTTTCTTAAAAGACCTGATGAATTTCATAAAATATATGTATGATAAAATTGAGGATTATACAAGATAACTGATAATATTAAAGATTTTTTAGAAAAAATTCACATAATATAATAGGCATATAAAAACCTTTAGGATATAATGGAAAAATGAAGTGGAAACATCTGATAAAACTAAAGATTTTCTTATAACATATGTATCACAAAGTTGAGGATAACAGGATAATTTATAAAATTTTTTTTTTGGAAAAACACTCTGATACAAATCTAGGCATACAAATGCATTTAGAATATAAATGATAAATGAAGTGGAGATATTTTTTGATAAAACTGAAGATTTTCATGTAACATGTTTCATAAACTTGATTATATAAGATAATAGGTAATGTAAAATTTTTGGAAGAAACTCAGATAAAATAATTGGCAAATGAATGAAGGTAGAATATAATTGAAAAAGGAAGTAGTGACATTTTTAGATAATACTGAAGATTTACATCTAACTTGTGTGTGATAAAATTGTGGATTGTATAGGACAGTTCAAAATATTGAAGATTTTTTGGCAAACGTTCAGATAAAATAATAGACATATAAATACATTTATGATATAATTGATATATGAAGTGGAAACTTTATCTGATAAAACTGAAGATTTTCATATAACTTATATATCATAAAATTGAGGATAAATTTGGAATATTGATAACATAAAATTTATGTGGAAAAACACTCCGATTCAATGCTAGGCATACAAATGTATTAAGAATATAAATGAAAACAGAAGTGGAGACAATTTCTGAAAAAACTGAAGATTTTTATGAAACATATGTATAATAAAATTGAGGATTATACAGGATAACTGATTATATTGAAGATTTTTTGGAAAAATTCAGATAATAAAATAGTCACATTTAGGATATAATTGAAAAATGAGGTGGAAATATTTTCTGATAAAACTGAGGATTTTCATATACATGTATATCATAACATTGATGATTACATAGGACAATTGATAATATTGAATATTAATAAAAACCTCAGATATAATTATAGGCATACAAATGCATTTAGATTATAAAGGAAAAAGTAAGTGGAGATATTTTCTGATAAAACTGAAGATTTTCATACAACATATGTATGATAAAATAGAGGATTACATAGTGTTATTGATAAAATTGAAGATGTGTTTAGAATAACACTCAGATCCAATTCTAGGCATACAAATGCATTTAGAATATATTTGAAAAATAAGAGTAGATATTTTTTGAATATGCTGAAGATTTTCATGTAACCTGTGTGTGAGCAAATTGAGGATCACATAGGATATTTTATAATATTGAAGATTTTTTGGGAAAAAAATCAGATAAAATAATAGGCATATAAATACATTTAGGAGATAATTAAAAGTGAAGTGGAAAATTATCTGATAAAACTGAATATTTTCATATAACATATGTATCACAAAGTTGAGGATTATATAAGATAATTTATAAAAAGAATTTGTTTGTAAAAACATTCTAATACAAATGTAGGTATACAAATGAATTTAGAATATAAATGAAAAATGATGTAGAGATATTTTCTGAAAAAACTGAAAATTTTCATACAACATAAGTATGAAAACATTGCGGATTACATAGTATTTTTGATAAAATTGAAGGTTTTGTCAGAAAAACACTCAGATACTATTCTATGCATACAAATTCATTTAGAATACAATTAAAAAATAAGTGCAGATATTTTTAATATAATGACATTTTCATCTAACCTGTTTGTGAAAATTGAGGATTACATAGAATAATTGTTAATATTGAAGGGGCTTTTTTTGAAAAATCTCAGATAAAACAATAGGCATACAAATATTTTGAGGATATAATTGAAAAATGAAGTGGTAACATTTTGTGATAAAACTGAAGATTTTCATATACCATATGTATCATGTATCAAAAAATTGAGGATTACATAGGATAATTGATAATATAAATATTTTTTGGAAAAAACTCAGATACACTGATAGGCATACTAATGCATTTAGTATATAAGTGAAAAAGGATGTGGAGACATTTTCTGATAAAACTGAACGTTTTCATGCAACATATGTATGTAAAATTGAGGATTACATACATTTATTGATAAAGTTGAAGATTTCTTTGGAAAAACTCATATACAATGCTAGGCACACAAATGCATTTAGGATATATTTGAAAAAAGAAGTGTAGATATTTTCTGATAAAACTGAAGATTTTCATTTAACCCGTGTGTGATGAAATTGAAGATTACATAGTATAATTGATAATATTGAAGAATTGTTAGAAAAAATCTCAGATAAAATTAATAGGCTTAAATAAAGATTTACAATACCAATTTGAAAATGAAATGGAAACCTTTCTGGTAAAACTGAAGATTTTCACATAATATATGTCTCACATAATTGAGGATTACATAAGATAACTGATAATATAAAATTCTTTTGGGAAAACCTCAGATTCAATGACAGGCATACAGATGCATTTAGAATATAATTGAAATAGGAAGTGTTCACATTTTCTGAAAATACTGAAGAATTTCATCTAACCTGTGTGTGATGAAATTGAAGAGTTTATAGGATCATTGATAATATGGAAGATGTTTTGAAAAAAATCTCATTTAAATAATAGGCTTATAAATACATATAGTATATAATTTACAATTGAACAGGAAACATTTTCTGATTAAACTGAAGATTTTCATTTAAAATGTATATCATAAAATTGAGGAATATATCAGATAATTGATAATGTAAATATTTTGTCCACAAAATTCATTAAAAAATTATAGACATAAAAATGCATTTAGGAAAAATGATGAGGAGACATTCTTGAATAAAACTGAAGATATTCATAAATCATGTGTATAATAAAACTGAGGATTACATAGTGTTATTGATACAATTGAAGATTTATCTGGAAAAACACTCTGATACAATGCTAGCCATACAAATGCATTTAGAAAATAATTGAAAAATAAGTGATAATACTGAAATTTTTCATCTATCCTGTGTGTGAGAAAATTGAAGACTACATAGGATAATTGATAATATTGAAGATTTTTTTGAAAAAACTCAGATAAAATAATAAGCACATAAATACATTTAGGAGATAATTAAAAATGAAGAGGAAACATTTTCTGAGAAAACTGAAGATTTTCATATAACTTGTTTCATAAAACTGATGATTACATAAGATGGTAGATAATATAAAATGTTTTGGAAGAAACTCAGATACAATGATCAGCATACAAAAGCATGTAGAATATAATTGTAAGAGAAATTGGCAATATGTTTAGATAATACTAAAGATTTACATCTAACGTGTGTGATAAAATTGTGGATTATATAGGAAAGTTCATAATATTGATGATTTTTTGGAAAAAATTCAGATAAAATTATAGGCATATAAATAGATTTACAATATAATTGATAAATGAAGTAGAAACAGTTTATGTTAAAACTGAAAATTTTCATATAACTTATGTATTAAAAAGAGGATTACATAGAATTATCGATAGTATAAATTTTTTTGGAAAAACATTCAGATAAAATGCTAGGAATACAAATTAATTTAGAATTTAAATGAAAACACAAGTGGAGATATTTTCTGAAAAACTGAAGATTTTCATGAAACAAATGTATGATGAAATTAAGGATTATACAGAATAACTGATAATATTGAAGGTTTTGTTGGAAAATATTCAGAAAATATTATAGGCATATAAATACATTTAGGATATATTTGAAAAATGAAGTGAAAACAATTTCTAATAAAACTGAGGATTTTCATATACATAAGTATAATATGGAGATTACATAGGATAATTGATAATATTGAATATTTTTAATAAAATATTCATATAAAATGATAGGCATACAAATGCATTTAAAATATAAAGGAAAAAGGAAGTGGAGACATTGTGATAATACTGAAGATTTCCATCTAACCTGAGTTTGACAAAATTGAAGTCTGTATAGGATAATTGATAATATTGAAGATTATTTGGAAAAAGGAAGTGGTGTCATTTTCTGATAAAACTGAAGATTTTCATAAAACATAAGTATGATGAAATAATGGATTACATTGTGTTATTGATAAAACCGAAGATTTATTTCTAAAAACACTCAGATATAAAATAGGATAATTTATAATTTATAAAATAATTTATAAGATAAATTATTTTGAAAAACACTCCTACAAATCTAGGCATACAAATGCATTTAGAATAAAAGTGAAAATGAAGTTGAGGTATGATCTGAAAAAACTTAGATATTCATACAACATATGCATGATAAAATTGAGGATTACATAGTGTTTTTGATAAGATACTCTGTACTCAGATAAAATTCTTGGCATACAAATGCATTTAGAATATAATTGAAAAATAAGTATAGATATTTTTGAATATAATGAAGATTTTCATCTATCCTGTGTGAGAAAATGAAGGATTACATAGGTTGATAATATTGGTTTTTTTTTTAGGGAAAAACTCAGAAAAAATAGTAGGTGTTGTATTCCATAGATGCCTGTAGCTATTACAACCTGGGTTGCTGGAACAGAAGCTGAGGGATAGATGGGGAAGGGGAGAAAATAAAGAAGGTCCAGGAAAATGTTTCACTGATTGAGGCTGAACTTTAATGTCGGTCAGACCTTTTAAAATTTGGGCAAACCCTTCCCCCCAGACTCCAGGCTGAGTTGAGGTGGAAGTTGTCTAGCTTCTCCGGGAGGTCCTCCTTGTCTTGACTGCTCCAGCAGTTGGGTGGGTCACCTGCTTAATTCAGGAATTCCTAGACCTGGAGGAAAAATGAGCTTAACCTTCACTGAGCCTTTTCACACTAGGATAAAGATTCCTGCCTTAATCTACCTACCTATTATGTCCTAAAGACAGATTCCTGCCAGAAGCCAGGGATTGTCCTTGGCCAATGTCAAGTACACAGTTAGCACTCCACCCAAAAATAAAAAATTCCTGCTGTACCATGTCCCCATTATGGCTCTGTACAAATAGGCATACACATAATTTGAGGATATAATTGATAAAAGAAGTGGTAATATTTTCTGATAAAGCTGAAGATTTTTATATAACACATGTACCACCAAATGGAGTATTACATAAGATAATTGAAAATATTGAAGATTTTTTAGAAAAAAACTCAGATAAAAATAGACATATAATACTTTTAGAATATAATTAAAAAATGAAGAGGAAATATTTTCTGAAAACTGAAGATTTTCATATAACATTTGTATGATAAAATTGAGGACTACATAGGTTGTAAATATAATTGAAGATTTATTCTGAAAAACACTGATACAATTCTAGGCATACAAATACATGTAGAATACAATTGAAAAAGAAGTGTAGATATTTTTTGAATATACTGAAAATTTTCATCTACCTTTTGTATGAGAAAATTGAGAATTACATAGGATAATTGATAATAATGAAGACTTTTTGGGAAAAAACTCAGATAAAATAATAGGCATATAAATGTATTTGGGAGATAATTAAAAATGAATTGAAAACATTTTCTGATAAAACTGAAGATTTTTATATGACAAATGTATCATAAAATTGAGGATTACATAAGATAACTGATAATATAACACCTTTTTGGAAAAACACTCAGATACATCTAGGCATAGAAATGCATTTCGAATATAATTGAAAAAGTACGTGGAGACATTTTTTGAGAATACTGAAAATTTTCATCTAGCCTGAGCGTGAAATATTTGAAGACTACATAGAATAATTGATAATATTGAAGATTTTTTGGAAAAAAAACTCAGAGATAATAAGAAGCAAATAAATACATTTAGGAGATAATTAAAATGAACTGGAAACATTTCCTGATAAAACTGAAGATTTTCATACAACACATGTATGAGAAAATTGAGTATTACCTAGTGTTTTTGATAAAATTGAAGATTTATTCAGAAAAACACTCAGATACAATTCTAGGCATACAAATGCATTTAGAATACAATTGAAAAATAAGTGTAGATATTTTCTGAATAAACTGAAGATTTTCATCTAATCCATATGTGAGAAAATTGAGGATTACATAGCATAATAGATAATATTGAAGATATTTTGGGAAAAAAAGTCAGAAAAAATAATAGGCATGTAAATACGTTTAGGAGAGACTTAAAAATTAAGTGGAAACATTTTCTGATAAAACTGAAGAGTTTCATAAAAAATGTTTCATAAAATTGATTATATAAGAGATAAAATAAAAGTTTTTGGAAGTAACTCAGATACAATTATAGGCATATTGAAAGCATGTAGAACATAATTGAAAAAGGAAGTAGCTAAATTTTTAGATAATACTGAAGATTTACATCTAATTTGTGTGTGATAAAATTGTGAATTACATAGGACAGTTCATAATATTGAAGATTTTTTGGAAAAAAATCAGGTAAAATTATAGGCATATAAATAGATTTACGATATAATTGATAAATGAAGTGAAAATATTTTCTGTTAAAACTGAAGATTTTCATATAATTTATGTATTAAAATGAGGATTACTTAGAATTCTTGATAATATAAAAATATTTTTGGAAAAATGTTCAGTTAAAAAGATAGGAATTAAATTCATTTAGAATATAAATGAAAATGGAAGAAGAGTCATTTTATTAAATAAACTGAAGATTTTCATAATACATATATATATATGATGAAATTGTGGATTAGCAGGATGACTGAAAATATTTAAGATTTTTGGGAAAAAATCAGAAAATATTATAGGGGTATAAATACATTTAGGATATAAATGAAAAATGAAGTGGAAAAAATTTCTGATAAAACAGGATTTTCATATACATATGCATCATAACATTGAGGATTACATAGGATAATTGATAATATTGAATATTTTTAATAAACTCAGATAAAATTATAGGCATACAAATGCATTTAGAATATAAAGGAAAAAGGAAGTAGAGACATTGTCTGATAAAATGAAGATTTTCATAAAACATACGTATGATAAAGTTGAGGATTACATAGTGTTATTGAAAAAATTGAAGATTTCTTTTTAAAAACACTCAGCTATAAAATAGGATAATTTATAATTTATAAAATAATTTATAAAATAATTTTTTTGAAAAATGCTCTGATACAAATCTAGGCATACAAATGAATTTAGAATATAAATGAAAAATGAAGTGGAGGTATTATCTGGAAAAACTGAAAATTTATATACAACATATGTATGACAAAATTGAGGATTACATAGTGCTTTTGATAAAATTTTAGATTTATTCAGAAAAACACTCAGAAACAATTCTAGGCCCACAAATGCATTTAGAATATAATTGAAAAATTAGTTTAGATATTTTTTAATGTAATGAAGATTTTCATCTATTCTGTGTGTGAAAATTGAGGACTACATAGAATAATAGATAATATTGATTTTTTGGTAAAAACTCAGATAAAATATTAGGCATACAAATACTTTTAGGATATAATTGATAATTGAAGTGGTAATATTTTCTGATAAAACTGAACATTTTCATCTAACATATGTATCACGGAATTGAGGATTATAGTGGATAATTTATAAAATAAATTTTATTTGGAAAAACACTCTGATAAAAATCTGGTCAAATCCAATTAGAATATAAATTAAATTGAAGTGGAGATATTTTGTGAAGAAACTGAAGATTTTCATACAACATATGTATGTTAAAATTAAGGATTACATAGTGTTTTGGATAAAATTGAAATTTTATTTAGAAAAACACTCAGATCCAATGCTAGGCATACAAATGCATTTACAATATAATTGAGAAAGAAGTGTAGATACTTTTTTAATATACTGAAGATTTTCATCAAACCTGTGCATGAGAAAATTGAGGATTACTTTGTATAACTGTTAATATTGAAGATTTTTGGAAAAAAATCAGATAAATAATAGGCATATAAATACTTTTAGAATATAATTTAAAAATGAAGTGGAAACATTTTCTGATAAAACAGAAGATTTTCATGTAACATGTGTCATAAAATTGACGATAACATAAGATAATAAATAATATAAAAATATTTGGTAGAAACTCACGTACAGTGATAAGCATACGAAAGCATGCAGAACATAATTAAAAAAGAAAGTGGCAACATTTTTACATAATACTGAAGATGTAAGTCTAACTTGTGTTTGATAAAATTGTGGTTTATATTAGACAGTTTATCATACTGAAGATTTTTTGGGAAAAATTTAGATAAAATTTTAGGTATATAAATAGATTTACAATATAATTGATAAATGCAGTGGAAACACTTTCTGTTAAAACTAAAGATTTTCATATAATTTATGTATCAAAAAATTGAGGATTACATTGAATTATTGATAACATAAAAATTTTTTGGAAAAACTTTCAGATAAAATGCTAGGAAAATAAATTCATTTAGAATATAAATGAAAACAGAAGTGGAGACATTTTGTGAAAAAATACTGAAGATTTTCATAAAACATATGTATGATAAATTTGAGGATTACAGGATAACTGATAATATTTAATATTTTTTGAAAAAATTCAGTAAATATAATAGGCATATAAATACACTTAGGATATAATTGAAAAATGAAGTGGAAATATTGTCTGATAAAACTGAGGATTATCATATACATATGTATCATAACATTGAGGATTACATAAGATAATTGATAATAGAATATTTTTAATAAAAACTTAGATAAAATGATAGGCATCCAAATGCATTTAGAATATAAAGGAAAAAAGAAGTGGAGACATTGTCTGATAAAACTGACGATTTTCATAAAACATATGTATGATGAAATTGAGGATTACATAGTATTATTGATAAAATCAAAGATTTATTTATAAAAACACTCAGATAAAATAGGATAATTTATTACTTATCAAATAATTTATAAAATAAAATATTTTTGAAAAACGCTCTGCTACATATCTAGGCATACCAATGCATTTAGAATATAAATGAAAAGTGAAGTGGAGGTATTATCTGAAAAAACAGAAGATATACATACAATATATGTATGATAAAATTGAGGATTACAGATTGATATGATAAAATTAAAGTTTGATTCAGAAAAACACTCAGAAACAATTCTAGGCATACAAATGAATTTAGAATATAATTGAAAAATGAATTTAGATATTTATGACTATAATGAAAATTTTAATCTATCCTATGGGTGAAAATAGAGGATTATAGAGAATGGTTGATAATATTGAAATTTTTTGAAAAAAAACATTAAAATAATAGGCATCCAAATACTTTTAGAATATAATTGATAAATGAAGTGGTAACATTTTCTGATAAAATTGAAGATTTTCGTATCACATATATATTACAAAATTGAGGATTACATAGGATAATTTATAAAATAATTGTTTTTGGAAAAACACACTGTTACAAATCTAGGCATATGAATGGATTTAGAATATAAATAAAAAATCAATTGGAGATATTTTCTGAAAATACTGAACATTTTCATACAACATAGGTATGATAAAATTGAGGATTACATAGTGTTTTTGATAAAATTGAAGATTGATTCAGAAAAACTCTCAGATACAATTCTAAGCACAGAAATGCATTTAGAATTCAATTGAAAAATAAGTGTAGATATTTGTTGAATTTACTGAAGATTTTCATCTAACCTGTGTGTGAGAAAATCGAGGATTACATGCAATAATTGATAATATAGAAGATTTTTTGGAAAAATATTCAGATATAATAATATGCTTATAAATACATTTAGGAGATAATTATATGTGAATTGGAAATATTTTCTGAAAAAACTGAAGATTTTCATATAACATATTTCATAAAATTGATGAATACATAAGATAATAAATAATATAAACTTATTTGGAAGAAACTCAGATATAATGATAGGCATACGAAAGCATGTAGAAGATAATTGAAAAAGGAAGTGGCATTCCATGTGTATACGTTTGTGATTGGGTTACCTCACTTTGGATGATATTTTCCAGATCAAACCATTTGCCTAAAAATTTTGTGAATTCATTATTTCTAATTGCTGAGTAGTATTCCATTGTGTAAATATACCACACTTTCTGTATCCATTCCTCCTTTGAGGGGCATCTGGGCTTTTTCCAGCTTCTGGCTATTATAAATAAGGCTGCTATGAACATAATGAAGCATGTGTCTTTACTGCATGCCAGGGAATCCTTTGGGTATATGCCCAGGAGAGGTATAGCAGGGTCCTCCGGAAGTGTCATGTGGAGTTTCCTGAGGAACCGCCAGACTGATTTCCAAAGCGGTTGTACCATCTTACAGACCCAGCAGCAGTGGAGGATTGTTCCTCTTTCTCCACATCCTCGCCAACACCTGCTGTCTCCTGAGTTTCTGACCTTAGCCATTCTGACTGGTGTAAGGTGAAATCTTAGGGTTGTTTGGATTTGCATTTCCCTAATGACTAATAATGTTGTGCACATCTTAATGTGTCTCGTGGCCATCCGAATTTCTTCAGGATGATTACACATGGAATGCAATCTCTGATAAGAGAATATTAATTAGCCCAAAAGCTCTGAATACCCAAGGCACAAATTGCATAACAAACGACACCCATGAAGAAGTATGGAGAGGGTCCAGATCCAGGAAAGTATTGATCTAGCATTGAAGGTGAATATAAGGGCAGAGGAAAAGGAGGTTGGTGATTGGAGAATGGGTGGAGAGAAGAAGGTCTATGGGACATCTGGGGAAGGGGTATGTGGGAAAGGGGAAATCATTTGGAATATAAAGAAAGAATATAGAAAATAAAAATATTAAAAAAAAGAAATAAAAAAAGAAAAAGGAAGTGGCAACATTTTTAGATATTACTAAAGATTTACACCTAACTTGTGTGTGTTAAAATTGTGGATTATATTGGACAGTTCATAATATTGAAGATTTTTGGAAAAAATTGAGATAAAATTATAGGCATATAATTAGATTTATCATATAATTGATGAATGGAGTGGAAACACTTTCCATTAAAACTGTAAATGTTCATATAATTTATGTATCAAAAAATTGAGGATTACGGAGAATTATTGATAATATAAAAGTCTTTTGGAAAAACATTCAGATAAAATGCTGGGAATACAAATTTATTTACAATATAAATGAAAACAGAAGTAGAGACATATCTGAAAAAATTAAGATTTTCAAAAAACATATGTATGATAAAAATTGAGGTTATACAGGATTAGTGATAACATTGAAGATTTTTGGGAAACAATTCAGAATATATAATAGGCATATAAATATATTTAGGATATAATTGAAAAATGAAGTGGAAACATTTTGGGATAAAACTGAGGATTTTCATATACATATAAATCATAACATTGAGCAATACATATGATAACTGATAATATTGAATATTTTAATAAAATACTCATAAAATGATAGGCATACAAATGAATTTAGAATATAAAGGAAAAAGGAAGTGGAGACATTGTCTGATAAAACTGAAGATTTTCATATAACATATGTATGATGAAATTGAGGATTACATATTGTTATTGATAAAATCAAAGTTTTATTTATAAAAACACTCAACTATAAAATAGGATAATTTATAATTTATAAAATAATTTATAATATACACTATTTTGCAAAACACTCTGATACAAATCTAGTTATACAAATTCATTTAGAATATAAATATAAAATGAAGTGGATGTATTATCTGAAAAAACTGAAGATTTACATACAATATATGTAAGAAAAAATTGAGGATTACATAGTGTTATTGATAAATTTGAAGATTGATTCAGAAAAACACTCAGAAAGAATTCTAGGCATACAAATACATTTAGACTATAATAGAAAAATGAGATAAGATATTTTTGAATATAATGAAAATTTTCATTTATCCTCTGTGTGAAAATTGGGGATAATAGAATAGTGGATAATATTGAAGTATTTTTTGAAAAAAACTCAGAAAAAATAATAGACATACAAATACTTTTAGAATATAATTGATAAATGATGTGGTAACATTTTCTGATAAAACTGAAGATTTTCATATAACATATGTATCACAAAATTGAGGATTACATAGGATAATGTAATTAATTATTTTTTTCAAAAAAGACTCTTTCAAATCTAGGCATACAAATTCATAAATGAAAAATTAAGTGAAGATATATCCTGAAAAAACTGAAAATCATATTATATGATAAAATTGAGGATTATATAGTGTTTTTGATAAACTTGAAGGTTTATTCAGAAAAAATACTCAGAAAAATTCTAGGCATACAAATGCATTTATAATATAATTGAAAATATGTATAGATATTTTAGAAAATAATGATTTTCATCTATCCTGTCTGTAACAATTGAGGATTACATAGAATTGTTCACAATATTGAATTTTTTGAAAAAAACTCACATAAAATAATATGAATACAAATATTTTTAGGATATATTTGATAAATGAAGTGGTAACATTTTCTGATAAAATTGAAGATTTTCATATAACATATGTATGACAAAATTGACGATTGCATAAGATAATTTATAAAATAAATTTATTTTGGAAAAACACTCTGATACAAATCTAGGCATAGAAATGCATCTAGAATATAAATTAAAAATGAAGTGGAGATATTTCCTGAAGAAACTGAAGTTTTTCATACAACATATGTATGATAAAAATGAGGATTACATAGTGTTTTTAAATAAATTGAACATTTATTCAGAAAATTACTCAGATACACTTCTAGGCATACAATGCACTAAGAATACAGTTGAAAAATAAGTGTAAATATTTTTTGAATATACTGAAGATTTTTATCTAACCTGTGTGTGAGAAAATTCGGAATCACAGAGGATATTTGATAATATTGAAGATTTTTTGGAAAAAAGCACAGATAAAACAATAGGCATATAAATACATATAGGAGATAATTATTAGTGAAGTGGAATCATTTTCTGACCAAACTGAAGATTTTCATATAACAAGTTTCTTAAACTGATGATTACATAAGATAATAGATAATATAAAATTTTTTGGAAGAAACTGAGATACAATGATAGGCATAAGAAAGCATGTAGAATATAATTGAAAAAGGAAGTGGTGACATATTTTTATATAATACAGAAGATTTACATCTAACTTGTGTGTGATAAAATTGTGGATTATATAGGATAGTTCATAATATGGAAGATTTTTTGGAAAAAATTCAGATAAAATTATAGGAATATAATTAGATTTACGATATAATTAATGAATGAAGTGGAAACATTTTCTGATTAATCTGAAAATTTTCATATAATAATTTTTCAAAAAATGAGGATTTCTTAGAATTTTTAATAATATAAAATTGTATTGGAGAAACATTCAGATAAAATGTTTGGAATACAAACACATTTAGAATATAAATGAAAACGGAAGTGGAGACATTTTCTGAAAAAAACTGAAGATTTTCATAAAACATGTATGATAAAAGTGAGGATTATACAGAATAACTAGTAATATTGAAAAAAATTTTGGACAACATTCAGAAAATACTATAGGCATATAAATACCTTTAGGATATAATTGAAAAATGAAGTGGAAACATTTTCTGATAAAACTGAAAATTTTCATATACATATGTATCATATCATTGAGGATTATGTAGGATAACTGATAATATTAAATATTTTTAATAAAAGACTCAGATAAAATGATAGGCATACAAATGCTTTTAGAATATAAAGGAAGGGAAGTGGAGATATTGTCTGATAAAACTGAAGATTTTCATAAAGCATGTATGATGAAATTGAGGATTACATAGTGTTTTTGATAAAATCAAAGATTTATTTATAAAAACACTCAGATATAAAAAAGAATAATTAATAATTTATAAAATAATTCATAAATTTTTTTGAAAAACGCTCTGATACAAATCTAGCCATACAAATGCATTTAGAATATAAATGAAAAATGAAATGGAGGAATTATCTGAAAAAATTGAAGATTTTTATATATCATATGTATGATAAAATTGAGGATTGCATAGTGTTTTTGATAAAATTGAATACTGATTGAGAAAAACACTCAGAAACAATTTTAGGCATACAAATGTATATAGAATATAATTGAAAAATAAGTTTAGTTATTTTTTAATATAATGAAAATTTTCATCTATCCTGTGGGGAAAAATTGAGGATTATATAGAATAGTTGATAATATTGAAGTTTTTTTTTTGGAAAAAAACTGATATAAAGTAATAGGCATACAAATACATTTAGGATATAATTGATAAATAAAGTGGTAACATTTTCTGATAAAACTTAAGGCTTTAATATAACATGTATCACAAATTTGAGAAATATACAGAATAATTTTTAAAATCTTTTTTTTGGAAAAACACTCTGATACATATCTAGGCTTAAAAATGCATTAGAATATAAATGAAAAATGAGGTGGATATATTTTCTGAGAAAAACTGAAGATTTTCATACAACATATATGTGATAAAATTGAGGATTACATAGTGTTTTTGAGAAAATTGAAGATTTATTCAGAAAAACACTCAGATACACTTCTAGGCATACAAGTACATTTGGAATATAATTGAAAAATAAGTATAGATTTTTTGAATATCGTAAAGATTTTCATCTATCTTGTGTGTGAGAACTGAGGATTACATAGTATAGTTGATTATATTGAAGTTTTCTTTTAAAAGAAAAACTCAGGTAAAATAATAGGCATATAAATACATTTAGGAGAAAATTAAAAATGAAGTGGAAACATTTTCTGATAAAATTGTAGATTTTCGTATACCATGCTTCATAAAATTGATGATTACATAAAATAATATATAATATAAAATTTTTGGAAGAACCTCAAATACAATGATAGGCATACTAAAGCATGCTGAATATAATTGAAAAAGGAAGTGGCATATTTTTGGATAATACTGAAGATTTACATCTAACTTCTTTGGAAGAAACTCAGATACAATGATAGGCATACGAATGCATGTAGAATATAATTGAAAAAGGAAGTGGTGATATTTTTCTATAATATTGAAGATTTACATCTAACTTGTGTGTGAAAAATTGTGGATTACATAAGACAGCTCATAATATTGAAGATTTTTTGGAAAAAATTCAGATAAAATTATAGGCATATAAATAGATTTACGATATAATTGATGAATGAAGTGGAAACATTTTCTGATAAAACTGAAAATTTTCATATAACTAATTTATCAAAAAATTGAGGATTATGTAGAATAATTGATAATATAAATTTTTTTTGAAAAAACATTCAGATAAATTGCTAGGAATACAAATTAATTTAGAATAAAAAGGAAACAGGAAGTAGAGATTTTTTCAGAAAAAGCTGAAGATTCTCATACAACATATGTATGATAAAATTGAGGATTACATAGTGTTTTTGATAAAATTGAAGATTTATTCAGACAAACACTCATATATATTTCTAGACATACAAATGATTTAGAATATAATTGAAAAAGAAGTGTAGATATTTTTTCAATATACTGAATTTTTCATGTAACATGTGTGTGAGAAAATATACGATTACATAGGATAACTGATAATATTGAAGATATTTTGGAAAAAAACACAGCTAAAATAATAAGCATATATATACATTTAGGAAAAAGTTAAAAATGAAGTGGAAACATTTTCTGATAAAACTGAGTATTTTCATATAACATGTTTCAAAAAAATTTATGATTATATAAAATAATAGATAATATAAAATTTTATGAAGAAACTCATATACAGTGATAGGGATATGATAGCATGTGGAATATAATTGAAAATGGAAGTAGCGATATTTTTAGAAAGTTCTGAAGATTTACATATAACTTTTGTGTGATAAAATTGTGGATTATACTGGACAGTTTATAATATTAAATATTTTTTGGAAAAAATTCAGATAAAATTATAGGCATATAGATTGATTTACATTATAATTGATAAATGAAGTTTTGTTAAAACTGAAGATTTTCATAAAATTTATGTATCAAAAATGAGGGTTATGTAGAATTATTGATAATATAAAAGATTTTGGAAACACTTTGAGATAAAATGCTGGGAATAAAATTCATGTAGAATATAAATGAAAACTGAAGTGGACACATTTTCTGAAAATACTGAAGAATTTCATAAAACATGTATGATAAAATTGAGGATTATACAGGATAACTGATAATATTGAAAATTTTTTTTAAAAAATTCAGAAAATATTCTAGGCATATAAATACATTTAGGATATAATTGAAAAATGAAGTGGAAACATTTTGATAAAACTGAGGTATTATCTGAAAAACTGAAGATTTTCATACAATATATGCATGATAAAATTGAGGATCACATAGTGTTTTTAATAAAATGAAGATTTATTCAGAAAAACAATCAGATACAATTCTAAGCATACAAATGCATTTAGAATATAATTAAAAAATAAGTATAGATATTTTTAAATATAATGAAGATTTTCATCTATCCTGGGTGTGAAAATTGAGGATTACACATAATAGTTGATAATAATGAAGCTTTTTTTGAAAAAAACTGAAAAGAATTAATAGTTATACAAATATTTTTGTGATATAATTGATAAATAAAGTGGTAACATTTTCTGATAAAACTGAAGTTTTTCATATAACATATATCACAAAATGGATGATTACATAGGATGATTACAAAATAATTTTTTTGGAAAAACACCCTGTTACAATTCTACGCATACAAATGCATTTAGAATATAAATGAAAAATGAAGTGGAGATATTTCCTGAAAAAACTGAAAATTTTCATACAACATATTCATTATAAAATTGAGGATTACATAGTGTTTTTGATAAAATTGAAGATTGATTCAGAAAAATACTCAGATACAATTCTAGGCATACAAATACATTTAGAATATAATTGAAAAATAAGTATTTTTAATAAAAAGCTCAGATAAAATTATAAGCATACAAATGCATTTGGAATATAAAGGAAAAAAGACGTAGAGACATTATCTGATAAAACTGAAGATTTTCATAAAACATATGTATGATGAAATTGACGATTACATTGTGTTACTGATATAATCGAAGTCATTTTTATAAAAACACTCAGATATAAAATAAGATAACTTATAATTTATAAAATAATTTTTGAAGAACCCTGGGATACCAATCTGGTCATACAAATGCATTTAGAATATAAATGAAAAATGAATTGGCGGTATTATCTGAAAAAACTGAGATTTTCATACAACTTATGTATGATAAAATTGAGCATTACATAATGTTTTTGATAAAATTGAAGATTTCTTCAGAAAAACACTCAGAAACAATTCTAGGCATACCAATGCATTTAGAATATAATTGAAAAATATGTTTAGATACTTTTGAATGTAGTGAAGATTTTCATCTACCCTGTGTATGAAAATTGAGGATTACATAGAATAATTGATAATATGGAAGGTTTTTTTTGAAAAAACTCAGGTAAAATACTAGGCATACAAATACTTTTAAGATATTAATAAAGTGGTAATATTTTCTGATAAAACTGGAGATTTTCATGTAATATATGTATCACTAAATTGAGGATTACATAGGATAATTCATAAAATAAATGTTTTTTTTGGAAAAACACTCTGATACAAACTAGGCATATAAATGCATTTAGAATATAAATGAAAAATGAAGTGGAGATATTTCCTGAAAAAACTGAAGATTTTCATACAACTTATGTATGATATAATTGAGGATTACATAGTGTTTTTAATAAAATTGAAGATTTATTCAGAAAAATACTCAGATACAATTCTAGGCATAGAAATGCATTTAGAAAACAATTGAAAATTAAGTGTAGATATTTTTTGAATATTCTGAAGATTTTCATCTAACTTGTGTGTAAGAAAATTGAGGATTATATTGCATAATTGATAAAATTGAAGATTAATTGGAAAAAACCTCAGATAAAAATAGGCATATAAATACATTTAGGACTTAATTAAAAATGAAGTGGAAACATTTTCTGACAAAACTGAAGGTTTTCATATAACATGTTGCATAATATTGATGATTTCATAAGTTAATAGGTAATATAAAATATTTGAAAGAAACTCAGATACAATGATTGGCATATGAAAGCATAAAGAACATAATTAAAAAGGTAAGTGGCAACATTTTTAGATAAAACTGAAGATTTACATCTAATTTTGTGTGATAAAATTGTGGATTATACTGGACAGTTTATAATATTGAATTTTTTGGAAAAAATTCAGATAAAATAATAGGCTAATAAATTATTTTATAATATAATTGGTAAACAAAGTGGAAATATTTTCTTATAAAACTGAAGATTTTCATATAACTTATGTATCATAAAATTGAGGATTACTTAGGATTTTTGATAATATAAATATTATTTGGAAAAAAACCAGGTACAATGCTAGGCATACAAATCAATTAAGAATATAAGTGTAAACAGAAGTGGAGACATTTTCTGAAAAATCTGAAGATTTTCATAAAACACATGAATGATAAAATTGAGGATTATACAGCATAACTGAAAATATTGAGGATTTTTGGAAAAAATTCAGATAATATAAAAGATATGTAATTACATTTAGGATATAATAAAAAATGAAGTGGAAATCTTTTCTGATAAAACTGAGGATTTTAATATACATATGTATCATATACATTTAGGATTCAATTGGAAAATGAAGTAGAAACATTTTCTGAAAAAATGGAAGATATGCATATAATATATGTCTCACAAAATTGAGTATTACATAGTATCATTTATAAAATAATTTTTTTTGGAAAAACACTCTGATACAAATCTACGCATACAAATGTATTTAGCATATAAATGAAAATTGAAGTGGAGGTATTGCCTGAAATAACTGAAGATTTTCATAAAACATATGCTTGATAAAATTGAAGATTACATAGTGTTTTTGATAAAATTGAAGGTTTATTCAGAAAAACAATCAGATACAATTCTAGGCATAGAAATGCATTTAGAATATAATTGAAAAGTAAGTATAGATATTTTTGAATATAATGAAGATTTTCATCTATCCTGTGTGTGAAAATTGAGGATTACATAGAATAGTTGATAATATTGAAGTTTTATTTGAAAAAAACACAGATAAAATAATAGGCATACAAATACTTTTAGGCTATAATTGATTAATAAAGTAGTAACATTTTCTGATAAAACTGAAAATTCTCATATAACATATGTATCACAAAATTGAGGATTATATAGGATATCTTATAAAATATTTTTTTTGAAAAACACTCTGAAACAAATCTATGTATACAAATGCATTTAAAATATACTTGAAAATGAAGTGGGGATATTTTCTGAAAAAACTGAAGATTTTCATACAGCATATGTATGATAAATTTGAGGATTGCATAGTCTTTTTGATAAAATTGAAGATTTATTCAGAAAAACACTCAGAAAGAATTCTAGGCATACAAATGCATTTAGAATATAATTTAAAAATAATTGTAGATATTTTTTGAATATACTGAAGATTTACATTTAAGCTGTGTGTGATAAAATTGAGGATTACATAGGATAATTGAAAATAATGAAGATTTTTTGATAAAACTCAGATAAAATAATAGGCATATAAATAAACTTAGGAGATAATTAAAAATGAAGTGGAAACTTCCATAAAACTAAAGATTTTCATATGACATGTTTCATAAAATTGATGATTACATAAGTTAGTAGGTAATATAAAAATTTTTGGAAGAAACTCAGATACAATGAGAGGCATACGAAAGCATGTAAAAGATAATTGAAAAAGGAAGTGGCAACATTTTTAGATAACACTGAAGATTTGCATCTAACTTGTGCATGATAAAATTGTTGCTCATGTAGGACAGTTCATAATATTGAAGAGAATTTTGAAAAAATTCAGAGAAAATTATTGGCATAAATACATTATGATATAATTGATAAATGAAATGGAAACATTTTCTGATAAAACTGAATATTTTCTTATAACTTATATATTGAAAAATTGAGGATTATATAGGATTATCGATAATATAAAAATTTTTGGAAAAACACTAAGAAAATATGCTTGAAATACAAATGCATTTAGAATATAAATGAAAATGGAAGTGGAGGCATTTTCTGAAAAATCTAAAGATTTTCATCTAGCATATGTATGATAAAATTGAGGATTATACAGGATAACTGATAATATTGAAGATTTTTAGAAAAAAATTCAGAAAATATAATAGGCAGATAAATACATTTAGAATATAATTGAAAAATGAAGTGTAAATATTTTCTGATAAAACTGAAGATTTTCATATACATAAGTATCATAACTTGAGGATTACATAGGATAATTGATAATATTGAATATTTTTAATGTGCAACTCAGATAAATGATAGACATAAAATTGCGTATAGAATATAAAGGGAAAAAGAAGTAGAGACATTTTCTGATAAAACTGAAGATTTTCATAAAACATATGTACAATGAAATTGAGGATTATATAGTGTTATTGATAAAATGTAAGATATATTTATAAAAACACTCAGATATAAAATAGGGTAGCATATAAATTATAAAATAATTTATGAAATGATTTTTTTTGAAAAACGCTCTGATACAAATTTATGCATACAAATGCATTTAGAATATAAATGAGAAATGAAGTGGAGGTATTATGTGAAAAAACTGAAGATTTTCATACAACATATATATGATAAAATTGAGGATTACATAGTTTTTTTGATAAAATTGAAGATTTATTCAGAAAAACACTCAGAAACAATTCTAGTCATACAAATGCATTTAGAATATAATTGAAAAATATGTCTAAATATTTTTGAATATAATGAGGATTGTCGTCTATCCCGTGTGTGAAAATTAAGGATTACATAGTAAAATTGAAAATATTGAAGCTTTTTTGAAAAAAAACTCAGATAAAATAATAGGCATACAAATATATTTAGGATATAATTGATAAATTAAGTGGTAACATTTTGTGATACAACTGAAGATTTTCATACATCATATGTATCACAAACTGAGGATTACAAGGATAATTTATAAAATAATTTTTTTTGAAAAACACTCTGATACAAACCTAGGCATACAAATGCATTTAGAATGTAAATGAAAAATGAAGTGGAGGTATTATTTGAAAAATTGAAGATTTTCATACAACATATGTATTATAAAATTGAGGAATACATAGTGTTTTTGACAAAATTGAAGATTAATTTAGAAAAAAAAACTCAGATACAATTCTAGGCATACAAATGTATTTAGAGTACAAGTGAAAAATAAGTGTAGATTTTTTTTAATATACTAAATTTTTCATCTAACCTGTCTGTGAGAAAATTGAGGATTACAGAGGATAAGTGATAATAATGAAGATTTTTTGGAAAAAACTCAGATAAAATAATAGGCATATAAACACCTTTAGGAGATAATTAAAATTAAGTGGCAATATTTTCTGATAAAACTGAAGATTATTATATAACAAATGTGTCATAAAATTGAGGATTACATAGGATAACTGATAATATAAATACTTTTTGGGAAAACACTCAGATACAATGCTAGGCATATAAAAGCAATTAGAATATAATTGAAAAAGTATATGTAGACATTTTTTGATAATACTGAATATTTTCGTCTAATCTGAGTGTGAAAAAATGAAGACTACATAGGATCATTGATAATATTGAAGGTATTTTGGCAAAAAATTCAGATAAAGTAATAGGCATATAAATACATTTAGGAGAAAAATAAAAATGAAGAGGGAACATTTTCTGATAAAACTGAAGATTTTTATTTGACAAATTTATCACAAAATTGAGGATTACATATTATATCTGATTATATAAATATATTTTGGAAAGACAGTCAGATACAATGTTAGGCATAAAATGCATTTAGAATATAATTGGAAAAGGAAGTGTACACATCCTGTAATAATATTGAAGATTTTCATCTAACTTGAGTGTGAAAAAATAGAAGAGTACATAGGATAATTGATAATATTGAAGGTTTTTGGCAAAAACTCAGATAAAATAATAGGTATAATTATGTTTAGGATATAATTAAAATCAAGTGGAAATATTTTCTAATAAAACTGAAGATTTTTATACAACATATGCATGATAAAATTGAGGATTTCATAGTGGTTTTGATAAAATTGAAGATTAATTCAGAAAAACATTGAGATATAATGCTAGGCATACAAATGCATTTAGAATATAATTGAAAAAGAAGTGTAGATATTTTTGAATATACTGAAGATTTTCATTTAACCTGTGTGTAAGAAAATGGAGGATTATATAGGACAATTGATAATATCGAAGAATTTTTGGAAGAAAAATCAGATAAAGTAATATGCATATAAATAAATTTAGGAGATAACTAAAAATAAAGTGGTGACTTTTTCTGATAAAACTGAAAATTTTCATATAATATGTTTCATAAAATTGATGTTTACATAAGATAATAGATAATATAAAATTTGTTGGAAGAATCTCAGATACAATGCTAGGCATATGAAAGCAAGAATATAATTGAAAAAGGAAGTGGCAACATTTTTAGATAATATTGAAGATTTACATCTAACTTGTATATGATAAAATTGTGGACTTTATAGAACAGCTCATAATATTGAAGATTTTTTGGCAAAAATTCAGATAAAATTATAGGCATTTATATATACTTATGATATAATTGATAAATGAAGTGGAAACATTTTGTGATAAAAGTGAAGATTTTCATATAACTCATGTATCATAATAATGAGGATTACGTAGGTTTATTGATAATATAAACATTATTTGGAAAAACACTCAGATACAATGCTAGGCACACAAATGCATTAAGAAAATAAATGAAAACGTAAGGGGAGACATTTTCTGAAAAAAACTGAAGCTTTTCATAAAACATATGTATGATAAATTTGAGGATTATACAGGATAGCTGATAATATTGAAGAATTTTTTGAAAAAATCAGAAAATATAATAGGCATATAAATACTTTTAGGATATAATTGAAAAATGGAGTTATAACATTTTCTGATAAAACAGGATTTTCATATACATATGTATCATAACATTGAGGATTACATAGGATAAATGATAGTATTGAATATTTTCAATAAACAACTCAGATAATGATAGGCATATAAATGCATTAAGTGGGCGGCGGCGGCGGCGGCGGCAGCAGCGGCAGCAGTGGCTGCTCCAGCTGAAGGGCCATCAGCAGTGGAACCAAGGCGTCACAGGGTCCAGTTAGGCCCTGCGCCCACGACCACTGACCTTCGCTGACCAGCCGGACAGCAAGCAGCTGCAGTTGTGCTGCGCCTTTCCTGCACGGAGGCCACTTCAGAACTCGGCCTCCCACCAGTCAGGAGAGGAGGATCCATCTTGGTTCCGTACTCCAGGAATCAGACAGACTGAGGTACACAAACATAATCCGAGGCCAACACCGCGGTGGTCTGAGCCCGACGGGCGTTGGACTGCACCCAGGCCCTGGGCGGGTCGGGGGGCCATCGGGGTGCCAACCCAACCAGGAGGTTTTTTGCCCAGGCCTGCGAGCGCGCCGCCGCCATTTTGCCTGCAGGACGACAGAGAGCTCAGGCGGGCAGACCTGTAACAGGCATAGCCTAAGGCTAACAAAGCGGGGGTCCAGGCCCCAAAAGACACAGGACTGACCCCAAGAACTGGGCGGCTTGGTGGGCCATCTGTGAGTCAACCCGCCCAGGTGATTGTTAGCAAAGCAGACTCTCCCGGCGCTTTCAGGGAGCGCGGGCGCACACGCCCGCCATCCTAGTCACCTGGCAAACCCAATTAACAGTCAAAGCCGTAGGGGAACTTTGCTCGGACCTTGGCCTCCCAGGCTTTTGCCTGGACTCAGGGACTGGGCGGCCAGGCTAACCTTGTGTGCGATAGCCCGGTTGGCAGATCGGCTGCCCAGCGGAGTGAGCGGAACTCAGGGGAGGTCACAGTAGCATACACCGTCGGCACTCCCTGGGAGTGCACACGGGCTCCATCTGCTCCACAGACACAATCTGGGGCAAGGCCTCAGGCAGAAGCCCTTAGCTCTACTCTCTCCGCTTCCGGATCCAGATCAGTCTGGGCGGCAGCATTACATCTCCAAGTCCTGCAAGTGGCTAGCTGGGCTTCCGGGCGGCCAGCTGGGAGAAGTCAGTGTGCTCCAGTGAATCCAGCGGGCCCCAGCGGGAGCCTTCGGGTGCCTGCTTTGGGATCTGAACAGCCTGGGCAGCAGCACACTGTCTACAAGCAGTGCAGGAGGTAAGCTGTGCACCAGAGGCCAACTGGGAAGGGGCAGCTTGCACTGGTGAGTCCAGCACTGACAAGATAAACTAACACCAGTGAGATCTAGATGGCAAAAGGCAAACGCAGGAACGTCACTAACAGAAATCAAGGCAATATGGCAACATCTGAACCCAATTCTCCTCTACCAACATGTCCTGGATACCCCATCACACCAGTAAAACAAGATTTGGATTTAAAATCACTGGTCATGATGCTGGTACAGGAACACATGAAGGTCATACATAAAGAAATTCAGGAGACAATGGATCAAAAGGTAGAAGCCCTTGCAAGGGAAACACAAAAATCATTGAAAGAAATCCAGGAGAATACAAAAGCCAACAAGGAGGAAATGCAAAAAACACTTAAAGAAATACAGGAGAACTTTGCTCAACAGGCTGAGGTCATGAAAGACGAAACACAAAAATCTCTTAAAGAAATACAGGAGAACTTTGGTCAACAGGCTGAGCTCATGAAAGAGAGAACACAAAAATCTCTTAAAGAATTACAGGAAAACACAAACATGCAAGTGAAGGAGCTAAGCAAAACCATCCAGGATCTAAAATCAGAAGTAGAAACAACTAAGAAAACTCAAAGGGAGACAACTTTGGAGATAGAAAGCCTTGGGAAGAAATCAGGGGACAGAGATACAAATATCAACAACAGAATACAAGAGATAGAAGAAAGAATCTCAGATGCTGAAGATTCCATAGAAACCATGGACTCAACAGTTAAAGAAAATGCAAAATGCAAAAAGCTTGTAACCCAAAATATCCAGGAAATCCAGGACACAATGAGAAGACCAAACCTAAGGATTATAGGCATAGAGGAGAGTGAAGATTTACAACTTAAAGGGCCAGCAAATATCTTCAATAAAATTATGGAAGAAAACTTCCCTAACCTAAAGAGAGAGATGCCCATGAATATACAAGAAGCCTACAGAACTCCAAACAGACTGGACCAGAACAGAAATACTTCCCGTCACATAATAATCAAAACACCAAATGTTCTAAACAAAGAAAGAATACTAAAGGCAGTAAGAGAAAAAGGCCAAGTAACATATAAAGGAAGACCTATCAGAATCACAGCAGACTTTTCACCTGAGACTATGAAGGCTAGAAGGTCCTGGGCAGATCTCATGCAGACTCTAAGAGAACACAAATGCCAACCAAAACTACTATATCCAGCAAAACTCTCAAGCACCATAGATGGAGAAACTAAGATATTTCATGACAAAACCAAGTTTACCCAATATCTATCCACAAACCCGGCCCTAAAAAGGATAATAGGAGGACAACACCAATACAAGGAGGGAAACTTCACCCTGGAAAAAGCAAGATAGTAACCTTTCATCAAACCCAAAAGAAGTTAAGCATTCAAATTTAAAAAATAACGTCAAAAATGATAGGAAGTAACAATCACTATTCCTTAATATCTCTTAACATCAATGGACTTAATGCCCCAATAAAAAGACACAGACTAACTGAATGGATACGTAAACAGGGCCCTACATTTTGCTGCTTACAGGAAACACACCTCAGGGCCAAAGACAAACACTACCTTAGAGTAAAAGGCTGGAAGACAATTTTACAAGCAAATGGTCTCAGGAAACAAGCTGGAGTAGCCATTTTAATATCAGATAAAATTGACTTTCAACCCAAAGTCATCAAAAGAGACCCTGAGGGTCACTTCTTGCTGGTCAAAGGAAAAATACAAAAAGAAGAACTGACAATCCTGAACATCTATGCCCCAAATGTAAGGGCACCCTCTTTTGTAAAAGAAACTTTATTAAAACTAAAAGCACACATTGCACCTAACACAATAATTGTGGGTGACTTCAACACTGCACTTTCCTCAATGGACCGATCAGGAAAACAGAAACTAAACAGGGACACAATGAAACTAATTGAAGCTTTGGACCAATTAGATTTAACAGATATATATAGAACATTCTATCCTAAAACAAAAGAATATACCTTTTTCTCAGCACCTCATGGTACCTTCTCCAAAATCGACCATATAATTGGCCACAAGACAGACCTCAACAAATATAAGAAGATCGAACTAATCCCATGCCTCCTATCTGATCACTATGGAGTAAAAGTGGTCTTCAATAGCAACAGAAACAACACAAAGCCCACATACACCTGGAAACTGAACAATACTCTACTCAATGATACCTTGGTCAAGGAAGAAATAAAGAAAGAAATTAAAGACTTTTTAGAACACAATGAAAATGAAAACACAACATACCCAAATCTATGGGACACAATGAAAGCAGTGCTAAGAGGAAAACTCATAGCCCTGAGTGCCTCCAAAAAGAAAATGGAGAGAGCATACATTACCAGCTTAATGACACACCTGAAAGCCCTGGAACAAAAAGAAGCTATTTCGCCCAGGAGGAGTAGAAGGCAGGAAATCATCAAACTCAGGGCCGAAATCAATCAAGTAGAAACAAAGAGAACCATACAAAAAATCAACAATACCAGGAGCTGGTTCTTTGAGAAAATCAACAAGATAGATAAACCCTTAGCCAGAATGACCAAAGGGCACAGAGAAAGTATCCAAATTAACAAACTTAGAAATGAAAAGGGAGATATAACAACGGAAACTGAGGAAATCCAAAAAATCATCAGATCCTACTACAAGAGCCTGTACTCAACACAACTGGAGAATCTGGAGGAAATGGACAATTTCCTTGACAGATACCAAATACCAAAATTAAATCAGGACCAACTAGACCATCTAAACAGTCCCATAATGCCTAAAGAAATAGAAGGAGTCATAGAAAGTCTTCCAACCAAAAAAAGCACAGGACCAGATGGCTTCAGTGCAGAATTCTACCAGACCTTCAAAGAAGAGTTAACACCAATACTCTTCAAACTATTCCACAAAATAGAAACAGAAGGAACACTACCCAATTCCTTCTACGAAGCCACAATTACGCTGATACCAAAGCCACACAAAGATCCAACAAAGAAAGAGAACTTCAGACCAATTTCCCTTATGAACATCGATGCAAAAATACTCAATAAAATTCTTGCCAACCGAATCCAAGAACACATCAAAACGATCATCCACCATGATCAAGTAGGCTTTATCCCGGGAATGCAGGGTTGGTTCAATATACGGAAATCCATCAATACAATCCACTACATAAACAAACTCAAAGAACAAAACCACATGGTCATTTCATTGGATGCTGAAAAAGCATTTGACAAAATTCAGCATCCCTTCATGCTTAAAGTCTTGGAGAGAACAGGAATTCAAGGCCCATACCTAAACATAGTAAAAGCAATATACAGCAAACCGGTAGCCAGCATCAAACTAAATGGAGAGAAACTTGAAGCAATCCCACTGAAATCAGGGACCAGACAAGGCTGCCCCCTTTCTCCTTATCTTTTCAATATTGTACTTGAGGTACTAGCTCGTGCAATTCGACAACATAAGGAGGTCAAAGGGATACAAATTGGAAAGGAAGAAGTCAAACTATCATTATTTGCAGACGACATGATCGTCTACCTAAGTGACCCAAAGAACTCCACTAGAGAGCTCCTACAGCTGATAAACAACTTCAGCAAAGTGGCAGGTTATAAAGTCAACTCAAGCAAATCAGTGGCCTTCCTATACTCAAAGGATAAGCAGGCTGAGAAAGAAATTAGGGAAATGACCCCCTTCACAATAGCCACAAACAGTATAAAGTATCTTGGGGTGACTCTTACCAAACATGTGAAAGATCTGTATGACAAGAACTTCAAGACTCTGAAGAAGGAAATGGAAGAAGACCTCAAAAAATGGGAAAACCTCCCATGCTCATGGATCGGCAGAATCAATATAGTTAAAATGGCCATTTTGCCTAAAGCACTATACAGATTCAATGCAATACCCATCAAAATCCCAACTCAATTCTTCACAGAGCTAGAAAGAGCAATTATCAAATTCATCTGGAACAACAAAAAACCCAGGATAGCTAAAACTATTCTCAGCAACAAAAGGAAATCTGGGGGAATCAGTATCCCTGACCTCAAGCAATACTACAGAGCAATAGTGTTAAAAACTGCATGGTATTGGTACAGTGACAGACAGGAGGATCAATGGAACAGGATTGAAGATCCAGAAATGAACCCACACACCTATGGCCACTTGATCCTCGACAAAGAGGCTGAAAACATCCAATGGAAAAAAGATAGCCTTTTCAACAAATGGTGCTGGTTCAACTGGAGGTCAGCATGCAGAAGAATGCGAATTGATCCATCCTTGTCTCCTTGTACTAAGCTCAAATCCAAATGGATCAAGGACCTCCACATAAAGCCAGACACTCTGAAGCTAATAGAAAAAAAACTGGGGAAGACCCTTGAGGACATCGGTACAGGGAGAAAGTTTCTGAACAGAACACCAATAGCGTATGCTCTAAGAGCAAGAATTGACAAATGGGACCTCATAAAATTACAAAGTTTCTGTAAGGCAAAGGACACCATCAAGAGGACAAATCGGCAACCAACAAATTGGGAAAAGATCTTCACCAATCCTACATCAGATAGAGGGCTAATATCCAATATATATAAAGAACTCAAGAAGTTAGACTCCAGAAAACCAAACAACCCTATTAAAATTGGGGTACAGAGTTAAACAAAGAATTCTCACCTGAAGAACTTCGGATGGCGGAGAAGCATCTTAAAAAATGCTCAACTTCATTAGTCATTAGGGAAATGCAAATCAAAACAACCCTAAGATTTCATCTTACACCAGTCAGAATGGCTAAGATTAAAAATTCAGGAGACAGCAGGTGTTGGAGAGGGTGTGGAGAAAGAGGAACACTCCTCCACTGCTGGTGGGGTTGCAAATTGGTACAACCACTCTGGAAATCAGTCTGGCGGTTCCTCCGAAAACTGGGCACCTTACTTCCAGAAGATCCTGCTATACCACTCCTGGGCATATACCCAGAAGACTCCCCACCATGTAATAAGGATACATGTTCTACTATGTTCATAGCAGCCCTATTTGTAATTGCCAGATGCTGGAAAGAACCCAGGTATCCCTCAACAGAAGAGTGGATGCAAAAAATGTGGTATATCTACACAATGGAGTACTATTCAGCCATTAGAAACAATGAATTCATGAAATTCTTAGGCAAATGGATGGAGCTAGAGAATATCATACTAAGTGAGGTAACCCAGACTCAAAAGGTGAATCATGGTATGCACTCACTAATAAGTGGATATTAACCTAGAAAACTGGAATACCCAAAACATAATCCACACATCAAATGAGGTACAAGAAGAAAGGAGGAGTGGCCCCTGGTTCTGGAAAGACTCAGTGAAACAGTATTCAGCAAAACCAGAACGGGGAAGTGGGAAGGGGTGGGTGGGAGGACAGGGGAAGAGAAGGGGTCTTGCGGGACTTTCGGGGAGTGGGGGGGCTAGAAAAGGGGAAATCATTTGAAATGTAAATAAATTATATCGAATAATAAAAAAAAATGCATTAAGTATATAAAGGAAAAACAGTGGGAACATTGTCTGATAAAACTGAAGAATTTCCTAACACATTTGTATGATGAAATTGAGGATTACATAGTGTTATTGATAAAATCGAAATTTAGAAAACATTCAGATATTTAATAGGATAATTTAAAATTTATAAAATAATTTATAAAATAATTTTTTTGAAAAATGCTCTGATACAAATCAAGGCATACAAATGAATTTAGAATAAAAATAAAAATGAAGTAGAGGAATTACCTGAAAAACTGAAGATTTTCATACATCATATGCATGATAAAATTGAGGATTACATAGTGTTTTTGATAAAATTGAAGATTTCTTCAGAAAAACACTCAGATACGATTCTAGGCATACAAACACATTTAGAATACAATTGAAAAGTAAGTGTAGATATTTTTTGAATATACTGAAGATTTTCATCCAATGTGTGTGAAAAAATTGAGGAATAGATAGGGTAATTGATAATAACGAAGAATTTTTGGAAAAAAAATCAGATAAAATAATAGGCATATACATACATTTAGGAGATAATGAAAAATGAAGTAGTAACATTTTCTGATAAAACTTAAGATTTTCTTATAACACGTTTCATAAAAATTGATGATTAGATATGATGATAGATAATATAAAATTTTTTGGAAGAAACTTAGATATAATGATAGGCATACGAAAGCATGTAGAATAAAATTGAATAAGGAAGTGGCGACATTTGTAGGTAATAGTGAAGTTTTACATCTAAGTTGTGTGTGATAAAATTGTGGATTTTATTAGACAGTTCATAATATTGAAGATTTTTTGGGAAAAATTCAGATAGAATTATAGTCATATAAAAAGATTTACGATATAATTGATAAATGAAGTTGAAACATTTTCTGTTAAAACTGAAGATTTTCATATAATTTATGTATCAAAAATTGAGGATAACAGAATTATTGATAATACAATTTCTTTGGAAAAACATTCAGATAAAATACTAGGAATACAAATACATTTAGAATATAAATTAAAACAGAAGTGAAGATATTTTCTTAAAAACACTATAGATTTTCATAAAACATATGTATGATAAAATTAAGGATTGCATAGTGTTTTTGATAAAATTGAAGATTTATTCAGAAAAACACTCATATATAATTCTAGATGTACAAATGCATTTAGAATATAATTGAAAGATAAGTATAGATATATTTGAATATAATGAAGGTTTACATCTATCCTGTGGGTGAAAATTGAGGATTAAATAGAATAGTTGATAATATTGAAGTTTTTTTGAAAAAAACTCACATAAAATAATAGGCATACAAATACTTTTATGATATCATTGATAAATGAAGTGGAAACATTTCAGATAAAACTGAAGATTTTCATATTACATATGTATCACAATATTGAGGATTACATAGTATAATTTATAAAATAATTTTTTTGGGAAACACTCTGATACAAATCTAGGCATACAAATGCATTGGGAATATAAATCTAAATTAAATGGAGATATTTTCTGAAAAAACTGAAGATTTTCATACAACATATGTATGATAAAATTGAGTATTACATAGGGTTTTGATAAAATTGAAGATTTATTCAGAAAAGCATTCAGATACAATTCTAGGCATATAAATGCATTTAGAATTTAATTGAAATATAACTATAGATATTTTTTAATATAATGAAGATTTTCATCTATCCTGAGTGTGAAAATTGAGAATTACATAGAATAGTTGATAATATTGAAGTTTTTTTTTAAATCTCAGATAAATAATAGGCATACAAATTCTTTACGATAAAATTGATTAATGAAATGGGAACATTTTCTGATAAAAATGAAAATTTTCATGTAACAAATGTATCACAAAATTGAGGATTACATAGGATAATTTATAAAATAAATGTTCTTTGGAAAAACACTCTGATAAAAATATAGGCAGACAAATGCCTTTAGAATATAAATGAAAAATAAAGTTGAGATATTTTCTGAAGAACCTGAAGATACATACAATATATGTATGATAAAATGAGGATTACAAAGTATTTTTGATTACAAAGAAGAAATGATTCAGAAAAACACTCAGATACAATTATAGGCATACAAATCCATTTAGAATAAAACTTGAAAAAGAAGTATAGATATTTTTTGAATATAATGAAGCTTTTCATCTAACATGTTTGAGAAAATTGAAGATTACATAGAATAATTGACAATATTGAAGTTTTATGGAAAAAATAGATAAAATAATAGACATACAAATACTTTTAGGAAATAATTGAAAAATGGAGTGGTACCATTTTCTTTTTTTAAATTTTATTCTATATATTTTTATTTACATTTCAAATGATTTCCCCTTTTCTGGTTCCCTACTCCCCGAAAGTCACATAAGCCCCCTTCCCTCCACCTGTTCTCCCACCCACCTCTTCTGACTTCCCTGTTCTGATTTTTGCCTTATACTGCTAAACGAGTCTTTCCAGAACCAGGGCCACTCCTCCGTTCTTCGTGTACCTCATGTGATGTGTGGATTATGTTTTGGGTATTCCAGTTTTCCAGGCTAATATACGCTTATTAGTTAGTGCATACCATGAATGATCTTTTGAGGCTGGGTTACCCCACTTAGTATGATGTTCTCCAGCTCCATCAATTTACCTAAGAGTTTTATGAATTCATTGTTTCTAATGGCTAAATAGTACTCCATTGTGTATATATACCAAGTTTTTTTGCATCCATTTTTCTGTTGAGGGATACCTGGGTTCTTTCCAGCTTCTGGCTATTATAAATAGGGCTGCTATGAACATAGTGGAGCATATATCCTTATTACATACTGTGGAATTCTCTGGGTATATGCCCAAGAGTGGTATAGCAGTATCTTTCGGGAGTGACATGCCCAGTTTTCTGAGGAACTGCCAGACTGATTTCCATAGTGACTGTACTAATTTTCAACCTCAACAGTAGTGGAGGAGTGTTCCTCTTTCTCCACATCCTCTCCAACACCTGCTGTCTCCTGAATTTTTAATCATAGCCATTCTGACTGTTGGAAGGTGAAATCTCTAACATGTGTGTGAAAATTGAGGATTACATAGAATATTTGATAATATTGAATTTGCTTTGGAAAAAATAAAAATAATAGGCATAAAAATACTTTTAGGAGATAATTGAAAAATGAAGTGGTATCATTTTCTTATAAAACTGAAGATTTTTATTTGACAAATGAATCATAAAATTGAGGATTACATAGGATATTTGACAATATAAGTATTTTTGGAAAAATATTCAGATACAATGCTAGGCATAGGAATGCATTTAAAATATAATTGAAAAAGTAAGTGTAGATATTTTGTGATAATACTGAAGAATTTCATCTAACTTGAGTGTGAGAAAATTGAAGACTACTCAGGATAATTGATAATATTGAAGATTTTTTGAAAAAAAAACTCAGATAAAATAATGAGCATATAAATGCATTTAGGACATAATTAAAATGAAGTGGAAATATTTTCTGATAAATCTGAAGGTTGTCAATAGCATGTTTAATAAAATTGATGATTACATAAGATAATAGGTAATGAAATTTTTAGAAGAAACTCAGATACAATGATAGGCATATGAATGTATTTAGAATATAATTGAAAAAGTAAGTGGTGACAATTTTAGATAATACTGAATATTTAAATCCAACTTGTGTGTGATAAAATTGTGCATTATATTGGACAGTTCAGAATATTGAAGATTGTTTGGAAAAAAATTCAGATAAAATTATAGGCATAAAAATAGATTTAATATAATTGATAAATGAAGTGGAAACATATTCTGTTAAAATTGAAGATTTTCATATACATAAGTATCAAATCATTGAGGATTACATAGGATAATTGATAATATTGAATATTTTTAATAAAAAACTCAAATAAAATCATAGGCCTAAAAATACATTAAGAATATATAGCAAAAAGGAAGTGGAGACATTGTCTGATAAAAGTGAAGATTTTCATAAAACACATGCATGATGAAATGGAGGATTACATACTAATTGATAAAAATAGAAGATTTATTTATAAAAGCACTCAGATATAAAATAGGATAATTTTTAATTTATGAAATAACTGTTTTTTTTTTTTTTTGAAAAACGCTCTAATAACACTCTAGGCATACAAATGCATTTAGAATATAAATGAAGTGGAGATATTTTCTATAAAAATTGAAGATCTTTATAGAATGTATGTATGATAAAATTGAGGATTACATAGTGTTTTTCATATAATTGAAAATTTATTCAGAAAAACACTCAGACACAATTCTAGGCATATAAATGCAATTAGAATACTATTGAAAAATATGTGTTGATATTTTTGAATATACTGAAGATTTTCATATAAGCTGTGTATGAGAAAATTGAGGATTACAAAGGAAAATCGATAATATTGAAGATTTTTGTAAACAATCAGATAAAATAATAGGCATATAAATACTTTTCGAATAAAATTTAAAAATGAAGTATAAACATTTTCTGATAAAACTGAATATTTTCATATACCATTTGTATAACAAAGTTGAGCATTATATAGGATAATTTATAAAATAATTTTTTTGGATAAACACCCTGGCAAAATCTAGGCATGTAAAAGCATTTAGAAGATAAATGAAAAATGAAGTGCAGATATTTTCTGAAAAATCTGAATATTTTCATATAATATATGTATGATAAAATTGAGGATTATTTTGTATTTTTGTTAAAATTGATGATTTATTCAGGAATACACTCAGATACAATTCTAGGAATACAAATGCATTTAGAAAAAAAATTGAAAAAGAATGTAGATTTTTTTAATATAATGAATATTTTCATTTAACATGTTTGTGAAAAACATGAGTATTACATAGAATAATTGATAATATTGAAGTTTTTTGGAAAAAATCAGATGAAATAATAGGCATACAAATACTTTTAGGATATAATTGAAAAATGAAGTGGTAACATTTTCTGATAAAACTGAAGGTTTTTATATGACAAATGTGTCATAAAATTGAGGATTACATAGGATAAGTGACAATATACATATTTTTTGGAAAAACAATCAGATACAATGCTAGGCATAGAAATGTACTTAGAATTTAATTGAAAAAGTAAGTGTAGACATTTTGTAGTAATACTGAAGATTTTCATCTAACTTGAGTATGAAATAATTGAAGACTACATAGGACAATTGATAATACTGAAGATTTTTTTGGAAAAAAAATCAGATAAAATAATATCCATATAAATATATTTTGGGGATTGTTAAAAATGATCTGGAAACATTTTCTGATAAAAGTGAAGATTTTCATATAACATGTTACATAAAATTGATGATTACATAAGATAATAGGTAATAAATTTTTGGAACTAACTCAGATACAATGATATGCATAAGAATGGTTATAGAATATAATTGAAAAAGGAAGTGGCAAAAATTTTAAATAATACTGAAGATTTACCTCTAACTTTTGTGTGATAATATTGTGGATTATATAGGACAGTTCATAATTTTGAAGATTTATTGGAAAAAATTCAGATAAAATTATAGGCATATAATTAGATTTACAATATAATTGATAATTTAAGTGGAAATATTTTCTCTTAAAAGTGAAGATTTTCATATAATTTTTATATAATAAATCATATTTAATATGATAACAGTATAAATAACCAAGCAGGGAGGTTTAATTTATAACATATATATACTATGTATAATAAATCACATACAATATATGCTTTTTCCCACAGTGTCAAAAGGCCTGCACTTTGTCTTAAACAAGTCCTCAAACTAAAAGCTCCTACAATTTAATAAGCCACAAACGATGACTGGACACCTTCAGCTGTGTCATCATTAGGTCATATCATCCTTTTAAATGGCATGTTCTTTTTTTTTAAATATTTTTATTTTCTATATTCTTTGTTTACATTCCAAATAATTTCCCCTTTCCCAGATCCCCCCTCCCCATATGTCCCATAAACCTTCTTCTCTCCATCCCTTCTCCAATCACCTCCCTCCTTTTTCTCTGTCCTTATATTCCCTTCCAATGATAGGGATCAATTGATCAATCCTTTCTAGGATCAGGACCCTCTCCATACTTCTTCATGGGAGTCATTTGTTATGCGACTTGTGCCTTGGGTATTCAGGGCTTCTGGGCTAATTAATATCCACTTATCAGAGCTTGCATTCCATGTGTATTCTTTTGTGATTGGGTTACCTCACTTAGGATGATATTTTCCAGATCAAACCATTTGCCTAAAAATTTTGTGAATTCATTGTTTCTAATTGCTGAGTAGTATTCCATTGTGTAAATATACCACATTTTCTGTATCCATTCCTCCTTTGAGGGGCATCTGGGTCCTTTCCAGCTTCTGGTTATTATAAGTAAGGTTGCTATGAACATAATGGAGAATGTGTCTTTATTGCATGCTGGGGAATCCTTGGGGTATATGCCCAGGAGAGGTATAGAAGGGTCCTCCGAAAGTGTCATGTCCAGTTTTCTGAGGAACTGGCAGACTGATTTCCAAAGTGGTTGTACCATCTTAAAGTCCCACCAGCAGTGGAGGAGTGTTCATCTTTCTCCACATCCTCGCCAATAGCTGCTGTCTCCTGAGTTTTTGACCTTAGCTATTCTGACTGGGGTTAGGTGAAATCTCAGGGTTGTTTTGATTTGCATTTCCCTAATGACTAATGATGTTGAGCACTTCTTAAGGTGCCTCTCGGCCATCCGAATTTCTTCAGGTTAAAATTCTTTGTTTAGATCTGTACCCCATTTTTAATAGGGTTATTTGGATCCCTGGGGTCTAACTTCTTGAGTTCTTTGTATATATTGGATATTAGCCCTCTATCAGATGTAGGGTTGGTGAATATTCTTTCCCAATTTGATGGTTGCTATTTTGTCCTTTTAACAGTGTCCTTTGCCTTACAGAATCTTTGTAATTTAATGAGGTCCCATTTGTCAATTCTTGATCTTAGCGCATAAGCTATTGGTGATCTGTTCAGGAACGTTTCTCCCATGCCCATGTCTTCAAGGGTCTTCCCCAGTTTCTTTTCTATTAGTTTCAGTGTGTCTGGTTTTACATGGAGGTCCTTGATCCACTATGGGACACAATGAAAGCAGTGCTAAATGGAAAACTAATAGCCCTGAGTGCCTCCAAAAAGAAAATGGAGAGAGCGTACACTAACAGCTTAATGACACACCTGAAATCCCTGGAACAAAAAGAAGCTATTTCACACAGGAGGAGTAGAAGGCAGGAAATCATCAAACTCAGGGCTGAAATTAAACAAGTAGAAACAAAGACAACCATACAAAGAATCAACAAAACCAGGAGCTGGTTCTTTGAGAAAATCAACAAGATAGATAAACCCTTAGCCAGACTAAACAAAGGACACAGAGACAGTATCCATATTAACTAACTTAGAAATGAAAAGGGAGATATAACAACAGAAACTGAGGAAATTCAAAAAATCATTAGATCCTACTACAAAAGCCTATACTCAACACAACTAGAGAATCTGGAGGAAATGGACAGTTTCCTAGACAGATATCCGACACCAAAACTAAATCAGGATCAAATAGATCAACTAAACAGTCCCATAACACCTGAAGAAATAAAAAGGGTCATAGAAAGTCTCCAAACCAAAAAAAGCACGGGACCAGATGACTTCAGTGCAGAGTTCTATCAGACCTTCATAGAAGACCTAACACCAATTCTCTTCAAACTATTCCACAAAATAGAAACAGAAGGAACTCTACCCTACTCTTTCTATGAACCCACAATTATGCTGATACCAAAACCACACAAAGATACAACAAAGAAAGAGAACTTCAGGCAAATTTCTCTTATGAATATTAATGCAAAAATACTTAATAAAATTCTTGCCAACCGAATCCAAGAACACATCGAAACCATCATCCACCATGATCAATTAGGTTTCATATAATTTATATATCAAAAAATTGAGGATTACGTAGAATTATTGTTAATATAATTGTTTTCTGAAAACACGTTCAGATAATATGCTAGGAATACACATTCATTTAGAATTTAAATGAAAATAGAAGTGGAGACATTTTCTGAAAAACACTGAAGATTTTCATAAAACATATGTATGATAAAAGTGAGGATTATACAGTATAACTGATAATATTGGAGATTGTTTGGAAAAAAATTCAGAAAATTTAATAGGCATATAAATATATTTAGGATATAATTGAAAGATGAATTGGAATCATTTTTTGATAAAACTAAGGATTTTCATATGCATATGTATCATATCATTGAGGATTACATAGAATAATATTGAATATTTATATATATATTTATTTTCTATATTCTTTGTTTACATTCCAAATTATTTTCCCTTTCCCAGATCTCCCCTCTCCATATGTCACATAAACCTTCTTCTCTTCATCCATTCTCCAATCACCTCTCTCCTTTTCTCTGTCCTTATATTCCCTTCCAATGCTACATCAATCCTTTCCAGGATCAGGACCCTCTCCATACTTCTTCATGGGAGTCATTTGTTATGTAATTTGTGCCTTGGGTATTCATGGCTTCTGGGCTAATTAATATCCACTTATCAGAGATTGCATTCCATGTGTATTTTTTTGTGATTGGGTTACCTCACTTAGGATGATATTTTCCAGATCAAACCATTTTTGATTAAAATTTTGTGAATTCATTGTTTCTAACTGTTGAGTAGTATTCCATTGTGTAAATATACCACATTTTCTGTATCCATTCCTCCATTGAGGGACATCTGGGTTCTTTCCAGCTTCTGGCTATTATAAATGAGGCTGCTATGAATATAATGGAGCTTGTGTCTTTATTGCATGCTAAGGAATCCTTTGGGTTTATGCCCAGGGGAGTTATAGCAGGGTCCACTGGAAGTGTCATGTCCAGTTTTCTGAGGAACTACCAGACTTATTTTCAAAGTTGTTCTACCATCTTACAGACCCACCAACAGTGGAGGAGTGTTCCTCTTTCTCCACATCCTCGGCAACATCTGCTGCCTCCGGAGTTTTTGAGCTTAGCCATTTTTACTGGTGTAAGGTGAAATCACAGGGTTGTTTTGATTTGTATTTCCCTAATGACTAATGATGTTGAGCACTTCTTAAGGTGCCTCTCAGCCATCCGAATTTCTTCAGGTGAAAATTCTTTGTTTAGACCTGTACCCCATTTTTTAATAGTTATTGGTTTCCTTGGGATCTAACTTCCTGAATTCTTTTTATATATTGGATATAAGCCCTCTATCAGATGTAGGGTTGGAGAATATCCTTCCCCAATTTTTTGGTTGTCGTTTTGTCCTTTTATCAGTGTCCTTTGCCTTACAGAAACTTTTTAATTTTATGAGGTCCCATTTGTCATTTCTTGGTATTAGAGCATAAGCTGTTGGTGTTCTGTTCGGGAACTTTTCCTCTGTGCCCTTGTCCTCAAGGGTTTTCCCCAGTTTCTTTTCTACTAGTTTCAGTGTGTCTGGTTTTACGTGGAGGTCCTTGATCCACTTGGAGTGAAGTTTAGTACATGGAGTTAAGAATGGATCAATTCGCATTCTTTTGCATGCTGACCTCCAATGGAAACAGCACCATTTGTTGAAAAGGCTATCTTTTTTTTTACACTGGATGTTTTCAGCTCCTTTGTCGAAGATCAAGTTACCATAGGTTTGTGGATTAATTTCTGGGTTTTCAATTCTATTCCATTGGTCCACTTGCCTGTCACTTTGCCAATACCATGCAGTTTTTTAACACTATTGCTCTGTAGTATTGCTTGAAATCAGGGATACTGATTCAACCAGAATTTCTTTTGTTGTTGAAAATAGTTTTAGCTATCCTGGGTTTTTTGTTATTCCAGATGAATTTGAGAATTGCTTTTTCTAACTCTGTGAAGAACTGAGTTGGGATTTTGATGGGGATTGCGTTGAATCTGTTGATTGCTTTTGGCAAGACGGCCATTTTAACCATATTAATCCTGCCAATCCACGAGTATGGCAGATTTTTTTTCCATTTTCTGAGGTCTTCTTCGATTTCCTTCTTCAGAGACCTGAAGTTATTGTCGTATAGATCATTCACTTGTTTGGCTGGAGTCACACCAAGATACTTCATATTGTTTGTGGCTATTGTGAAAATTGTCATTTCCCTAACTTCTTTCTCAGCCTGCATATCCTTTGAGTAAAGGAAGGCAACTGGTTTACTTGAGTTGATTTTATAACCAGCCACTTTGCTGAAGTTGTTTATCAGCTGTAGGAGTTCTCTGGTGGAGGTTTATGGGTCACTTAAGTAGACTATCAGGTCATCTGCAAATAGTGATAATTTGACTTCTTCCTTTCCAACTTGTATCCCCTTGACCTCCTTATGTTGTCTAATTGCTCTAGCTAGAACTACAAGTGCTATATTGAAAAGACATGGAGAGAGAGGACAGCCTTGTCTAGTCCCTGATTTTAGTGGGATTGTTTCAAGTTTCTGTCCGTTTAGTTTGATGTTGGCTACCGGTTTGCTGTATATTGTTTTAACAATGTTTAGGTATGAGCCATGAATTCCTGTTCTTTCCAAGACTTTTAGCATGAAATGATGCTGAATTTTGTCAAATACTTTTTTTGAATCTAATGAGATGATCATATGTTTTTTTCTTTCAGTTTGTTTATGTAGTGGGTTGCATTGATGGATTTACTTATATTGAAGCATCCCTGCATCCCTGGGATGAAGCCTACTTGATCATGTTGGATGATCGTTTTCATGTGTTCTTGGATTCGGTTGGCAAGAATTTTATTAAGTATTTTTGCATCAATATTAATAAGGGAAATTGGCCTGAAGTTCTCTTTCTTTGTTGGATCTTTGTGTGGTTTTGGTATCAGCGTAATTGTGGCTTCATTGAACAAGTTTGCTAGAGTTCCTTCTGTTTCTATTTTGTGGAATAGTTTGAAGAGTATTGGTGTTAGGTCTTCTATGAAGGTCTAATAGAATTCTGCACTGAAGCTATCTGGTCCCGTGCTTTTATTGGTTGGGAGACTTTCTATGACCCTTTTTATGTCTTCAGGTGTTATGTGACTGTTTAGACAATATGTTTGATCCTGATTTAGTTTTGGTGTCTGCTATCTGTCTAGAAAGCTGTCCATTTCCTCCAGATTCTCTAGCTCTGTTGAGTATAGGCTTTTGTAGTAGGATCTAATGATTTTTTAAATTTCTTCAGTTTCTGTTGTTATATCTCCCTTTTCATTTCTAAGTTTGTTTATCTGTATACTGTCTCTGTGCCATTTGGTTAGTCTGGCTAAGGGTTTATCTATCTTGTTGATTTTCTCAAAGAACCAGCTCCTGGTTTTGTTAATTCTTTGTATGGGTCTCTTTGTTTTTACTTGATTGATTTCGGCCCCGAACTTGATGATTTCCTGCCTTTACTCCCCCAGGGTGAAATAGCTTCTTTTTGTTCCAGGGCTTTCAGGTGTGTCATTAAGCTGTTAGTGTTTGCTCTCTCCATCTTCTTTATGGAGGCATTCAGGGCTATGAGTTTTCCTCTTAGCACTGCTTTCATTGTGTCCCAAAGATTTGGGTATGTTGTGTCTTCATTTTCATTAAATTCTAAAAACTCTTTGATTTCTTTCTTTATTAGTTCCATGAGCAAGGTATCATTGAATAGAATATTGTTCAGTTTCCACATGTATGTGGGTTTTCTGTTGTTTTTGTTGCTATTGAAGACAACTTTTGCTCCATAGTGATCTAATAGGAGGCATGGGATTACTTCAATCTTCTTTTATTTGTTGAGGTCTGTCTTGTGACCAATTATATGATTGATTTTGGAGAAGGCACCATGAGGTGCTGAGAAAAACATATATTCTTTTGCTGTAGCATAAAATGTTCTATATATACCTATTAAATCTAATTGGTCCAAAGCTTCAATTAGTTTCACTGTGTCCCTGTTCAGTTTCTGTTTTCCTGATCGGTGCATTGAAGAAAGTGCTGAGTTGAAGTCACCCACAATTATTGTCTTAGGTGCAATTTGCACTTTGAGCTTCAGTAAAGTTTCTTTTATGAATAAGGTTGCCCTTGCATTTGGAGCATAGATGTTCAGAATTGAGAGTTCTTTGTGTGTTTTTCCTTTGACCAGAAAGAAGTGGCCCTCAGAGTCTCTTTTGATGACTTTGGCCTGAATGTCAATTTTATCTGATATTAGAATGGCTACTCCAGCTTGTTTCCTGAGACCATTTGCTTATAAAATTGTCTTACAGCCTTTTACTCTGAGGTAGTGTTTGTCTTTGACACTGAGGTGCGTTTCCTGTATGCAGCAAAAGGTAGGGTCCTGTTTACATATACAGTCTGTTAGTGTATGTCTTTTTATTCTTGGCATTGAGCCCATTGATATTAAGAGATATTAAGGAATAGTGATTGTTACTACCTGTCATTTTTATGTTAATTTTTAAATTTGATAGGTTATTTTCTTTTGGGTTTGATGAAAGAAGGTTACTATCTTGCTTTTGCGAGGGTGAAGTTTCCCTCCTTGTATTGGTGTTTTCCTCCTATTATCCTTTGTAGGGCTGGGTTTGTGGAAAGATATTGGGTGAACTTGGTTTTGTCATGGAATATCTTAGTTTCTCCATCTATGGTGATTGAGTTTTGCTGGTTATAGTAGTTTTGGCTGGCATTTGTGTTCTCTTAGAGTCTGAATGGTATCTGACCAGTGATCCCATAGCCTCAGGTGAGAAATCTGGTGTGATTCTGATAGGTCTTTCTTTATATTTTACTTGGCTTTTTCTCTTACTGCCTTTAATATTCTTTTTTTTTTTGTTTAGTACATTTGGGGTTTTGATTATTATGTGACACAGGTAGTTCTGTTCTGGTCCAGTCTGTTTGGAGTTCTGTAGGCTTCTTGTATATTCATGGGCATCTGTCTCTTTAGATTAGGGAAGTTTTCTTCCATAATTTTATTTAAGATATTTACTGGCCCTTTAATCTATGCCTATAATCCTTAGGTTTGGTCTTCTTATTATGTCCTAGATTTCCTGGATGTTTTGGGTTACAAGCTTTTTGCATTTTGCATTTTCTTTATCTGTTGAGTCCATGGTTTATATGGTATCTTCAGCATCTGAGATTCTTTCTTCTATCTCTTGTATTCTGTTGTTGATATTTGCATCTATGTTCCCTGATTTCTTCCCAAGGTTTCTATCTCCAAAATTGTCTCCCTTTGAGTTTTCTTAGTTGTCTCTACTTCTGATTTTAGATCCTGGATGGTTTTGCTTAGCTCCTCCACTTGCTTGTTTGTGTTTTCCTGTAATTCTTTAAGAGATTTTTGAGTTTCCTCCTTATTGGCTTTTGTATTCTCCTGAATTTCTTTCAATGATTTTTGTGTTTCCCTTGTAAGAGTTTCTAACTTTTGATCCATTTTCTCCTGAATTTCTTTAAGTATGTCCTTCATGTGTTCCTCTACCGGTGTCATGACCAGTGATTTTAAAACCAAATCTTGTTTTACTGGTGTGATGGGGTATCTAGGACATGCTGTTAAAGGAGATTTGGGTTCAGATGCTGCCATATTGCCTTGATTTCTGTTAGTGACGTTCATGCGTTTGCCTTTTGCATCTAGTTCTCACTGGTGTTAGTTGGTCTTGTTGTCAATGCTGGACTCACCAGTGCAAGTTGCCTCTTCCCAGCTGGCCTCCAGTGCACAGCTGACCTCCTGGACTGCCTGGAGACAGGGTGCTGTGGCCCAGGCTGTTCCAGAACCAGAGGCAGAGACCTGAAGTCTCCTGCCAGAGGAATCAGTACTGGATCCTCTGTTCTGTAGGACCGGACTCACCAGAGCACACTACTCCTCCCAGCCGGCCTCCCAGGTGCACAGCTAATCTCTTGCAGGGTGTTCTGGATCCCGAAGCAGAAATCTGAAGGCTCCCACCAGAGGCCTCAGGACTAGAATATAAGCTCTGTGGTGCCATAACCACCGGAGCATGCAGCATCCTCCCAGTCTGCCTCCGGGTGCACAGCATGCATCTTGCACTTCTTGGAGACCAAGTGCCATGGCCCAGGCTGTTCAGATCCAGAAGCAGACACCTGAAGGCTCCTGCCCTGTGCCTGTTAGACGCACCAGAGCACACTGAGTCCTGCCAGACGGCCTCCCGGGTGCCCCTCTGGCCTCTTGCAGGGCCTGGAGATGTGGTGTTGTAGCTCAGGCTGTTCTGGATCCCGAAGCAGACATCTGAAAGCTCCCGCCAGAGGCCTCAGGACTTGAAGCTAAGCTCTGTGGGGCTGGACTCACCTGAGCATGATGTGTCCTCCCAGCCTTTCTCTGGGTATACAGCAGGCCTCTTGCACTTCCTAAAAAACAAGTGCCATGGCTCAGGCTGTTCAGATTACAAAGCAGAGATCTGAAGGCTCCCACCCGGGACCTGCTAGACTCACCAGTGCACACTCAACATTGAATTTTTTAATAAAAACCTCAGATAAAATGATAGGCTTATAAATGCATTTAGAATATAAAAAAGGAAGTGTAAACATTGACAAAACTTTTCATGAAGATTTCATGAAACATGTATGATGAAATTGAGGATTACATAGTATTATTGACAAAATCGAAGACTTATTTATAAAAACACTCAGATATAAAAAAGGATAATTTATAATTTATAAAATAATTTATAAAATAATTTTTTTGAAAAATGCTCTTATACAAATCTAGGCATACAAATACATTTAGAATATATAATAAAAAATAAAGTAAAGGTATTATCTGAAAATACTGAAGATTTTCATACAACATATGCATGGTAAAATTGAAGATTACATTGTGTTTTTGATAAAATTGAAGACTTATTCACAAATACACTCAGAAACAATTCTAGGCATACAAATGCATTTAGAATATAACTGAAAAATAAGTTTAGATATTTTTGAATATAATGAAGATTTTCATCTATCCTGTTTGTGAAAATTGACTATTACATAGGATGATTGATAATATTGATTTTTTGAAAAAAATCAGATAAAATAATATGCATGCAAGTATGTTTAGGATATAATTGATAAATGAAGTAGTAACATTTTGTGATACAACTGAAGAATTTCATATGACATATGTATCACAAAATTGAGGATTACATAGGATAATTTATAAAATAAATTTTTATGGAAAAACCCTCTGATACAATCCAGTCATACAAATGTATTTAGAATATAAATGAAAATGAAGTGGAGATATTTTCCAAAAAAACTGAAAATTTTCATACAACATATGCATGATAAAATTGAGGACTACATCATGTTTTGATAAAATTGAAGATTTATTCAGAAAAATACTCAGATACAATTCTAGGCATAGAAGGGCATTTACAATACAATTAAAAATAAATGTGGATATTATTTGAATATACTGAAGATTTTCATCTGACCTATCTGTGAAAAAATTGAGGATTACATAGGATAATTGTTGATATTGAGGATTTTTTGGAAAAAAAATCTCAGATCAAATAATAGGCATATAAATATATTTAGGAGATAATTAAAAGAGAAATGGAGACATTTTCTAATAAAACTGAAGATTTTCATGTAATTTATGCATCCAAAAAATAGGGGATTACAAAGAATTATTGATAATATAATTTTTTGGAAAAAATGCTAGGAATACATATTCATTGAGAATATAAATGAAAACCGAAATGGAGATATTTTCTGATAAAAGTGAAGATTTTTATATAACATATGTATCACAAAGTTGAGCATTACATAGTATAATTTATAAATTATATTTTTTGGAAAAATACTCTGATTAAATCTAGGCATAAAATGCATTTAGAATATAAATGAAAAATGAAGGGGAGATATTTTAGCATATAATTGATAAATGAAGTGGTAACATTTTGTGATAAAACTGAATATTTTCATATAACATATGTATCACAAAATTGAGGATTACATAGGATAATCTATAAAATAAATTTTTATCTTAGAGCATACGCTATTGGTGTTCTCTTCAGAAACTTTCTCCCTGTACCGATGTCCTCAAGGGTCTTCCCCAGTTTCTTTTCTATTAGCTTCAGAGTGTCTGGCTTTATGTGGAGGTCCTTGATCCATTTGGATTTGAGCTTAGTACAAGGAGACAAGGATGGATTAATTCACATTCTTCTGCATGCTGACCTCCAGTTGAACCAGCACCATTTGTTGAAAAGGCTATCTTTTTTCCATTGGATGTTTTCAGCCTCTTTGTCGAGGATCAAGTGGCCATAGGTGTGGGTTCATTTCTGGATCTTCAATCCTGTTCCATTGATCCTCCTGCCTGTCACTGTACCAATACCATGCAGTTTTTAACACTATTGCTCTGTAGTATTGCTTGAGGTCAGGGTTACTGATTCCCCCAGACTTTCTTTTGTTGCTGGGAATAGTTTTAGCTATCCTGGGTTTTTTGTTATTCCAGATGAATTTGATAATTGCTCTTTCTAACTCTGTGAAGAATTAAGTTGGGATTTTGATGGATATTGCATTGAATCTGTATATTGCTTTTCGCAAAATGGCCATTTTAACTATATTGATTCTACCGATCCATGAGCATGGGAGGTTTTCCCATTTTTTGAGGTCTTCTTCCATTTCCTTCTTCAGAGTCTTGAAGTTCTTGTCATACAGATCTTTCACATGTTTGGTAAGAGTCACCCCAAGATACTTTATATTGTTTGTGGCTATTGTGAAGGGGGTCATTTCCCTAATTTCTTTCTCAGCCTGCTTATCCTTTGAGTATAGGAAGGCCACTGATTTGCTTGTGTTGATTTTATAACCTGCCACTTTGATGAAGTTGTTTATCAGCTGTAGGAGCTCTCTAGTTGAGTTTTTTGGGTCACTTAGGTAGACTATCATGTCGTCTGCAAATAATGATAGTTTGACTTCTTCCTTTCCGATTTGTATCCCTTTGACCTCCTTATGTTGTCGAATTGCCCGAGCTAGTACCTCAAGTACAATATTGAAAAGATAAGGAGAAAGGGGGCAGCCTTGTCTGGTCCCTGATTTCAGTGGGATTGCTTCAAGTTTCTCTCCATTTAGTTTGATGCTGGCTACCGGTTTGCTGTATATTGCTTTTACTATGTTTATAATTTGTTTTTGGAAAAACAATCTGATATAAATCTAGGCATACAAATGCATTAAGAATATAAATGGAAAATGAAATGGAGAAATTTTCTGAAAAAAACTCATTATTTTCATAGAACATATGCATGATAAAATTGAAGATTACATAGTTTTTTTTAATAAAATTGAAGAAATATTCAGAAACACACTCAGATACAATTCTAGGCATACAAATACATTTAGAATAAAATTGAAAAATAGGTGTAGATATTTTTGTATATAATGAAGCTTTTTATCTAACATGTTTGTATATATTGAGGATTACATAGAATAATTGATAATATTGATTTTTTTGGAAAAAAACTCAGATAAAATAATAGCCATACAAATACATTTAGGTTATAATTGAGAAATGAAGTGGTAACATATTCCAGTAAAACTGAAGATTTTTATTTGACAAATGTATCATAAAATGAGGATTACATTGGATAACTGCTAATGTAAATACATTCTAGAAAAACACTCAGATACAATGCTAGGCATAGAAATCCATTTAGAATTTAATAGAAATGTACGTGATAATACTGAAGATTTTCTTCTAACCTGAGTGTGAGAAAATTGAAAACTACATAGAATAATCAATAATATTGAAGATTATTTGGTAAAAACTCAGATAAAAATAGGGATATAAATACATTTAGGAGATAATTAAAAATGAAGTGGAAACATTTACTGATAAAACTAAAGATTTTCATATAACATGTTTCATAAAATTGATGATTATATAAGGTAATGGATAATATAAAAAATTTTAGAAAAAATTAAGATACAATGATAGGCATTCGAATGCATGTAGAATAAATTGAAAAAAGAAGTGGTGACATTTTTAGATAATACTGAAGATTTGCATCTAACTTGTGTGTGATAAAATTGTGGATTATATAGGACAGTTCATAATATTGAAGATTTTTTAGAAAGTTCGGATTTTTTCAAAAATTCAGATAAAATAATAGGAATATAAATACATTTACGATATGATTGATAAATGAAGTAGAAACACTTTCTGATAAAACTAAAGATTTTCATATAGCTTATGTATCATAAAATTGAGGATTATGTAGGATTATTGATAATATAAAAATTATTTGGAAAAACACTCAGATACAAAGGTTAGTATACAAATGCATTAAAAATATAAATGAAAACGGAAGTAGAGACATTTTCTGAAAAAACTGAAGATTTTCATAAAACATATGTATGATAAAATTGAGGATTATACAGGATAACTGATAATATTGAAGATTTATTGGAAAACATTCAGGCAACTTCATAGGGATAAATTATATTTAGGATATAATTAAAAATGGAGTGGAAATATTTTCTGATAAAAATGAGGATTTTCATATACATATGTCTCATAACATTGAAGATAACATAGGATAATTGATAATATAGAATATTTTAATAAAAAACTGAGATATAATGATACTCATAAAATGCATTTAAAATATAAAGGAAAAGAGAAGTGGAGACTTTGATAAAACTGAAGATTTCATGAAACATATCTATGATGAATTTGAAGATTACATAGTGTTATTGATAAAATCAAATATTCATTTATAAAAACACTCAGATATAATATTGCTTAATTTATAATTTATAAAATAATTTATAAAATAAATCTTTCTTGAAAAATGCTCGGATACAAACCTAGGCATACAAAAGCATTTTGAATATATATGAAAATGAAGTGGAGGTATTATCTGAAAAAAACTCAAGATTTTCATACAACATATGTATGAAATAATTGAGGATTAAATAGAGCTTATGATAAAATTGAAGATTTATTCAGAAAAAAACTCAGATACAATTCTAGGCATACAAAAACATTTAGAATATGATTGAGAAATAAGTAGTTTTGGAAAAAACTCAGATAAAATAATAGGCATACAAATAATTTTAGGATATAATTGAAAAATGAAGTCGTAAAATTTTCTGGTAAAACTGAAGATTTTTATATGACAAATGTATCATAAAGTTGAGGTTTACATAGGATAAGTCATAATATAAATATTTTTTGGAAAAAACTCAGATTCAATGCTACACATAGAAATGCTTTTTGAATATAATTGAAAAAGTAAGCATAGACATTTTGCGATAATACTGAAGATTTTCATCTAATGTGTGTGAATAAATTGAAGACTACATAGGATAATTAATAATATTGAAGATTTTCTGGAAAAAAAAAAAACGAACGTAAAATTGTAGGCATATAATTGTAGGTACCCGAGGCCTGCAAAGCTTGTGACACCATACAAGTGACAATCAAGACAATGTATAGGTCTGTTGCCAAGGCAACAGCTGCCATTTACCCAGAATTCCATAGCCTACCTTTACCTGTAATTATGTTCCCACCCGGTATATAACCGGGCAGTGCTTTTTCCCTGTCCTCTTTTCTCTTTTCTCTTTTCTCTCCCCTCTTCCTCTCCTTCCTTCCCACCCGCTACCCCTTCCCCATCTTAAAAAAAAAAAGCCCCACGTTGAACTGTTTGGCCTGGCGTGTCTCATTGCGGCTCTCCGCTCCACCACAGCCTCGCGCTCTGTGCATTGTGCGGAGCACACCTGAGCGAGCACGGCAAGCTGACAGGACAGTTGCACAGAAACCAACAATAAGTACATTTAGGAGATAATTAAAAATGAAGTAGAAACATGTTCTGATAAAACTGAAGATTTTCATATAACATGTTTCATAAAATTGATGATTACATAAGATAATAGACAATATATAATTTTTGGGAAGAAACTCAGATACAATTATAGGCATACAAAATCATGTAGAATATAATTGTAAAAGGAAATGGCGATATTTTTAGAGAATACTGAAGATTTACAGCTAAGTTGTTTATGATAAAATTGTGGATTTTATTGGATGATCATAATAATGAAGATTTTGGGAAAAATTCAGATAAAATTATAGGCATATAAATAGATTTATGATATAATTGATAAATGAGGTGGAAACTTTCTGTTAAAACTGAAGATTTTCATATAGTTTATGTATGAAAAAATTGAAGATTACGTAGTTGGAAAAACAATGCTAGGCATACAAATGCATTAAGCATACAAATGAAAACGGAAGTGGAGACATTTTCTGAAAAAAACTAAAGATTTTCATAAAACATATGTATGATAAAATTGAGAACTATACAGGATAACTGATAATATTGAAGATTTTTTTGGAAAACATTCAGATAATATAATAGGCATGTTAATACATTTAGGATACAATTGAAAAATGAAGTGGAAACATTTTCTGATAAAACTTAGGATTTTCATATACATATGTATCATAACATTGAGGATTTCATAGGATAAATATTGAATATTGAATATTTTCATAGGATAATATTGAATATTTTTAATAAAAAACTCAGATAAAATGATAGGCATACAAATGCACTTAAAATATAAAGGAAAAGGGAAGTGGAGACATTGTCTGATAAAAATGAAGATTTTCATAGAAAATATGTATGATAAAATTGAGGATTACATAGTGTTTTAGATAAAATTGATGATTTATTCAGAAAAACACACAGATAAAATTCCAGGCATACAAATGCATTTAGAATAAAATTGAAAAGAGGTGTAGATAATTTTTGATTATACTGAAGATTTTCTTTTAACCTGTGTGTGAGAAAATTGAGGATTTCATAGGATAATTGATAATATTGAATTTCTTGTTAAAAAAATCAGATAAAATAAAAGGCATATAAATACTTATAGAATATAATTTAAAAATGAAGTGGAAACACCCTACAAAATTGAAGTTTTTCATATAACATATGTATCACAAAGTTGAGCATTACATAGGATAATTTATAAAATACATTTTTATTGGAAAAACACTCTGATACAAACATAGGAATACAAATGCATTTAGAATATAAATGAAAAATGAAGTGGAGATATTTTCTGAAAAACTGAATATTTTCCTAGAACATACATATGATAAAATTAAGGATTACATAGAGATTTTTTTTTTTAAAATTGAAGAAATGATTAAAAAAACGCTCAGATACAATTCTAGGCATACAAGTGCATTTAGAATAAAATTGAAAAAGAAGTGTAGATATTTTTTTAATATAATGAAGCTTTTTATCTTACATATATGTGAAAATTGTGGATTACATAAAATAATTGGTAATATTGAAATTTTTGTTGGAATAAACCTAGATAAATAATAGGCATACAAATAATTTTAGGATATAATTGATAAATGAAGTGGTAACATTTTCTGATAAAACTGAAGATTTTTATATGACGAATGTATCATAAAATTGTGGATTATGTAAGATAAGTGATAATATATATATTTTTGGATAAACACTCAGATACAATGCTAGGCATAGAAATGCATTTAGAATATAATTGAAAAAGTAAGTGTAGATATTTTCTTATAATACTGAAGATTTTCATCTAACCTGATTGTGAAAAAAATTGAAGACTACTTAGGATAATTAGTAATATAGAAGATATTTTGGAAAATACACAGATAAAATAATAGGCATACAAATACTTTTAGGAGATAATTAAAAATGAAGTGGTAACATTTTCTGATAAAACTGAATGTTTTCATTTAACATATGTATGATAAAACTGATTATTACATAGTGTTTTTTATAAAATTGGAGATTTATCAGAAAAACACATAAATACAATTCTAGGCATACAAATACATTTAGAATACAGTTGAAAAATATGTGTAGACATTTTTTTAATATACTGCAGAATCTCATCTAACCTGTGTGTGAGAAATTTAAGAATTACATGGGAAATTGATAATAGTGAAGATTTTTTGGAAAAAAAAACTCAGATAGAATAATAGGCATATAAAAACATTTAGAGATAATTAAAAATGAAGTGGAAACATTTTCTGACAAATCTGAAGATTTACATGAAACATTTTTCATTAAATTGATGACTATATAGATAATAGTTAAAATAAATTGTTTTGGAAAACACTCAGTTTCAATGATAGGCATATGAAAGTATGTAGAATATAATTAAAAAAGGAAGTCACTATATTTTTAGATAATACTGACGATTTACCTCTAACTTCTGTGTGATAAAATTGTGGATTATATTGTATATTTCATAATATTGAAGAAATTTTAGAAAAAAACTCAGATAAAATTATAGACATATAAATACATTTATGATATAATTGATAAAACATTTTTTGTTAAAACCGGAAATTTACATATAATTTAAGTGTCAAAAATTGAACATTACGTAGAATTATTGATAATATAATAATTTTTTTGAAAAACATTCAGATAGAATTCAAAAATTCAAGTTCATTTATGATATAAATGAAAACGAAAGTGAAGATATTTTCTGAAGAAAAACAGAAGATTTTCATAAAACTTATGTATGATAAAATTAAGGATTATAGAGGATAACTGATAATGGTGAAGACTTTTTGGAAAAAAATCACATAATATAATAGGCATATAATTACATTTATGATATAATTGAAAAATGAAGTGGAAACATTTTCTGATAAAACTGAAGATTTTCATATACATATGTATCATAACATTGAGGATTACATTGGATAATTGATAATATTGAATATTTTTAATAAAACACTCAGATAAAATGATAGGCATAAAAATGCATTTAGAATATAAAGGAAAAAGAGAGTGGAAACATATTCTGATAAAACTAATGATTTTCATTAAACATATACGTGATGAAATTTAGGATTACACATTGTTATTTATAAAACAGAAGATTTATTTATAAAAACAATCAGATATAAAACAGGATAACTTGTAATTTATAAAATAATTTATAAGATATTCTTTTTGAAAAGTGCAATGATACAAATCTAGACATATAAATGCATTTAGAATATAAATGAAAATTGAAGAGGAGGTATTCTATGAAAAAACTGAAGAAAAACATATGCATGATAAGATTGTGTGTTATATAATGTTTTTGATAAAATTGAAGATTAATCAGAAAAACACTCAGATATAATTCTTGGAAATTATACAAATGCATTTAGAATATAACAGAAAACCAAGTGTAAATATTTTTGAATATAAGGAAGATTTTCATCTGTCCTGTATGTGAAAATTGAGGATTACATAGAATAGTTGATAATACTGAAGTTTTTTTGACAAAACTCAGATAAAATAATAAGCATAAAAATACTTTTAGTATATATTTGATAAATGAAGTGGTAACATTTTCTGATAAAACTGAGGATTTTCATATATCATATATATCACAAAACTGAGGAATACAAAGTATAATTTATAATTTTTTTTCGGAAAAACACTCTAATATAAATCTAGGCATACAAATGCATTTAGAATATAAACACAAAATGAAGTGGAGATATTTTCTGAAGAAACTAGAGATTTTCATAAAATATATGCAAGTTAAATTTGAGCATTACATGGTGTTTTTGATAAAATTCAAGATTTATTCAGAAAACACTCAGATACAATTCTAGGCATACAAATGCATTTAGAATATAATTGAAAAGAAGTGTAGATATTTTTTGAATATACTGAAGTTTTTAGTCTAACCTGTGTGAGAGAAAATTGAGGATTACATAGGATAATTGATAATATTAAAGATTCTTTGGAAAAAACTCAGAGAAAATAGTAGGCATATAAATACATTTATGGGATAATTAAAAATGAAGTGGAAACATTTTTTGATAAAACTGAAAATTTTCATATGAGAAATGTATCATAAAACTGAGGATTACATAGGATAAATGATAATATAAATACTTTTGGAAAACAGATACAATGCTAGGCATAGAAATGCATTTAGAATATAATTGAAAACGTAAGTGTAGACATTTTGTGATAATACTGAAAAATTTTATCTAACCTGAGTGTGGAAAAAATTGAAGACAACATAGGATAATTGATAATATTGAAGATTTCTTGGAAAAATCTAAGATAAAATAATAGGCATATAAATGCATTTAGGAGATAATTAAAAATGAAATGGAAACATTTTCTGATAAAACTGAAAAATTTCATATAACATGTTTCATAAAATTGATGATAATAGATAACATAAAATTCTTTGGAAGAAACTCAGATACAGTGATAGGCATATGAGAGCATGTAGAATATAATTGAAAAAGGAAGTGGCGACATTTTTAGTTAATACTGAAGAATTACATCTAACTTGTGTGTGATAAAATTGTGGATTATATAGGACAGTTCATAATATTGAAGATTTTTTTTGGAAAAATTCCGATCAAATTATAGGCATATAATCGATTTACAATATAATTGATAAATAAAGTGGAAACCTTTTTTCTTAAAACTGAAGATTTTCATATAATTTATGTATCAAAAATTGAAAATTACATAGAATTATTGATAATATAAAAATTTTTGGAAAAACATTCAGTTAAAATGCTAGGAATACAAATTTATTCAGAATATATATGGAAACGGAAGTCGAGACATATTATAAAAAAAACTGAAGATTTTCATAAAGCATATGTATGATAAAATTGAGAATTATACAGTATAACTGATAATATTGAAGATTTTAGGGAAAAAAATTCAAAAAAGCATAATAGGAATATAAATATATTTAGGATATGATTGAAAAAAGAAGTGGAAACATTTTTTTTTGAAAAACACACTGATACAAATCTAGGCATACAAATGCATTTAGAATATAAATAAAAATGAAGTAGAGGTATTATCTGAAAAAACAGAAGATTTTCATACAAAATATGTATGATAAAATTGAGGATTTCATATTGATTTTCATAAAATTGAAGATTTATTCTGAAAACACTCAGATAATATTCTAGGCATACAAATGCATTTAGAATAAAATTGAAAAGAAGTGTAGATAATTTTTTTATTATACTGAAGATTTTCACCTAACCTGTGTGTGAGAAAATTGAGGATTACTTAGGATAATTGATAATATTGCAGGTATTTAGGAAAAAAATTAGATAAAATACTAGGCATATAAATACTTTTAGAATATATATCAGGTTAAATGAAAATCTTTAGTATTTTCACACAACGTCTACACTTACTTTTTCAATTAAATTCTAAATGCATTGCTATGCCTAGGATTATATCTGAGTATTACCCAAAAAATATTTATATTATCAATTTTCCTATGTAATCTAAATGCATTTGTATGCCTAGATTTGTATCAGAGTGTTTTTCCAAAAAAATATGTTATAAATCATCCTATATAATCTTCAATTTTCTGATACATATGTAATATAAAAATCTTCAGTTTTATCAAAAAATGTCACCACTTCATTTATCAATTATATCCTAAAAGTATTTGTATGCCAATTACTTTATCTGATTTAAAAAAAAAATTCAATATTATAAACTACTCAATGTAATCCTCAATTTTCACACACTGGATAGATAAAAATGTTCATTATATTCAAAAATATATTTACTAATTTTTCAATTATATTCTAAATGCATTTGTATGCCTAGAATTGTATTTGAGTGTTTTTCTGAATAAATCTTCAATTTTAGCAAAAACACTATGTAATCCAATCCTCAATTTTATCATACATATGTTGTATAAAAATTTTTATTCTCAATCCATTTCTATGCTAGATTTCTATCAGAGGGTTTTTCTAAAAAAAAGTTTATTTTATAAATTATCCTATGTAATGCTCAACTTTGTAATACATATCCTATAGGAAATTCTTCAGTTTTATCAGAAAATGTTTCCACTTCGTTTTTAAATTATATTCTAAAAGTATTTATATCCCTATTATTTTATCTGATTTTTTTAAAAAAAATCCTCAATATTATCAATTATCCTATAAAATCCTCAATTTTATGATACATACGTTATTTGAAAATATTCAGTTTTATCAAAAAGTGTTTCTACTTCATTTATCAATTATTTCATAAATGTATTTATCTGCCTATTATTTTATCTGAACTTCCAAAAAATCTTCAATATTATTAACTGTCCTATATAATCCACAATTTTATCACACACAAGTTACATGTAAATCTTCAGTATTATCTAAAATTGTCGCCACTATTATTATTCTACATGCATTCATATGCCTATCATTGTAATTGAGTTTCTTTCAAAAATTTTGTATTATCTATTATCTTATGTAATCATCAATTATATGAACCATGTAATATGAAAATGTTCAGTTTTATCAGAAAATGCTTCCACTTCATTTTTAATTATGTCCTAAATGTGTTTATATGTCTATTATTTTATTGGAGTTTTTCCAAAAAAATCATCAATATTATCAATTATCTAATGTAGTCTTCAATTTTCTCACACTCAACTTAGATGAAAATTTTCAGTATTTTCACACAATGTCTAAACTTATTTTCTCAATTATATTCTGAATGCATTTTTTTAAATATAATCTTCACACTTTTGTATGCCTAGGATAATTGATAATATTGAAGGTACTTTTTAAGCAAAATCAGATAAAATAATAGGGATATAAATACTTGTAGAATATAATTTAAAAATTAAGTGGAAACATCTTACAAATTTGAAGATTTTCATATAACATATGTATCACAAATTTGAACATTACATAGGATAATTTATAAAATACATTTTTACTGGAAAAACATTCTGATACAAATCTAGGCAATCAAATGCATTTAGAATATAAATAAAAAATGAAGTGGAGATATTTTCTGAAAACACTGAATATTTTCCTAGAACATATATATGATAAAATTGAGGATTACATAGAGTTTGTTTTTTAAAAAAATTGAAGAAATGATTGAGAAAAACACTCAGATACAATTCTAGGCATACAAATGCATTTAGAATAAAATTGAAAAAGAAGTGTAGATATTTTTGAATGTAATGAAGCTTTTCATCTAACATATTTGTGAAAATTGAGGATTACATTGAATAATTGATAATATTGAAGTTTATGTTGGAAAAACTCATAAAATAATAGGCATACAAAATTTTTAGGATATAATTGATAAATGAAGTGGTAACATTATCTGATAAAACTAAAGATTTTTATATGACAAATGTATCATAAAATTGTGGATTACATAAGATAAGTAATAACAAAAATATTTTTTGGAAAAACACTCAGATACAATGCCAGGCATAAAATGCATTTAGAATATAATAGAAAAAGTAATTGTAGACATTTTATGATAATACTGAAGATTTTCATCTAACCTGGGTGTGAAAAAAATTGAAGACTACTTAGGATGATTGATAATATTGAAGATATTTTGAAAAAAACACAAATAAAATAATAGGCATTTAAATATATTTATGAGATAATTAAAAATGAAGTGGAAACATTTACTGATAAAACTGAAGGTTTTCATATAAAATGTCTCATAAAATTAATGATTACATAAGATAATAGATAATAAAAAAATTTTGGAATAAACTTAGATACATTGGTAGGCATATGAAATCAGGTAGAATATAATTGTAAAAGGAAGTGGCAACATTTATAGATAATACTGAAGATTTACAACTAATTTGTGTGTGATAAAATTGTGGATTATATTGCACAATTCATAATAATCAAGATTTTTAGAAAATTCAGATAAAATTATAGGCATATAAATAGATTCAGGATAAAATTGATAAATGAAGAGTAAACTTTCTGTAAAAATTTAGATTTTCATATTGTTTATGTATGAAAATATTGAAGATTACATAGGATTATTGATAATATACAATTTATTTGGAAAAACACTCAGATACAATGCTAGGCATACAAATGCATTAAGCATATAAATGAAAATGGAAGTGGAGACATTTTCCATCAAAAACTGAAGATTTTCATAAAACATATGTATGATAAAAATGAGGATTGTACAGGATAACTGATAATATTGAATATTTTTCAAAAAACATTCAGATAATATAATAGGCATATTAATACATTTAGGATACAATTGAAAAATGAAGTAAAAGCATTTTCTGATAAAACTGAGGATTTTCATATACATATGCATCATAACATTGAGTATTTCATAGGATAATTGATAATATTGAATATTTTTAATAAATTCAGATAAAATGAGAGGCATACAAATGCATTTTTTTATATGAAGGAAAAATGAAGTGGAGACATTGTCTGATAAAACTGAAGATTTTCATAGAACATATGTATGATAAAATTGAGGATTACATAGTGTTTTAGATAAAATTGAAGATTTATACAGAAAAAATAGATAAAATTCTAGGCATACAAATGCATTAAGAATATAATTGAAAAAGAATTGTACATATTTTTTGAATATACTAAATATTTTCATCTGAATTGTGTGAGAAAATTGAGGATTACATTGTATAATTGATAATATTGAAGGTTTTTTTTGAAAAAAAATCGGATAAATAATAGGCATATAAATAATTATAGAGTATAATTTAAAAGTGAAGTGGTAACATCTTACAACATTGAATATTTTCATAAAACATATGTATCACAAAGTTGAGCATTACATAGGATAATTTATAAAATACATTTTTATTGGAAAAACACTGTGATACAAATTTAGACATACAAATGTATTTAGAATATAAATGAAAAATGAAGTGGAAATATTTTCTGAAAACACTGAATATTTTCCTAGAACATATGTTTGATAAAATTGAGGATTACATAGAGTTTTTTTTTTTTAATTGAAGAAATGATTGAGAAAAACACTCAGATACAAATCTAGGCATAAAAAGGCATTTAGAATATAATTGGAAAAGAAGTGCAGATATTTTTTAATGTAATGAAGCTTTTCATCTAACATATTTCTGAAAATTGAGGATTACATAGAACAATTGATAATATTGAAGTTGTTGTTGGAAAAAACTCAGATAAAATAATAGGCATACAAATACTTTTAGGATATAATTGATAAATGAAGTGGTAACATTATCTGATAAAACTAAAGATTTTTACGTGACAAATGTATCATAAAATTGTGGATTACATAAGATAAGTGATAATATAAATATTATTTTGGAAAACCACTCAGATACAATGCTAGACATAGAAATGAATTTAGAATATAATTTAAAAAGTAAGTTTAGACATTTTCTTATAATACTGAAGATTTTCATCTAACCTGACTGTGAAAAAATTGAAGATTGCTTAAGATAATTGATAATATTGAAGATACATCGAAAAACCACAGATAAAATAATAGGCTTTAAATATATTTAGGAGATAATTAAAAATGAATTGGAAACATTTTCTCATAAAATTGAAGCTTTTCATATAACATGTTTCATAAAACTGATGATTACATATGCTAATAGATAATATAATTTTTTTGGAACAAACTTAGATACAACGATAGGCATATGAAATCAGGTAGAATATAATTGTAAAAGGAAGTGGTGACATTTATAGATAATACTGAAGATTTACAACTAACGTGTGTGATAAAATTGTGGATTATATTGCACAATTCATAATAATCAAGATTTTTGGAAAAATTCAGATAAAATTATAGGCATATAAATAGATTTAGGATAAAATTGATAAATGAAGTGTAAACTTTCTGTAAAAATTGAGATTTTCATATTGTTTATGTATGAAAATATTGAAGATTACATAGGATTATTGATAATACACAATTTATTTGGAAAAACACTCAGATACAATGCTAGGCATACAAATGCATTAAGCATATAAATGAGTACAGGCTCTTGTAGTAGGATCTGATGATTTTTTGGATTTCCTCAGTTTCCGTTGTTATATCTCCCTTTTCATTTCTAAGTTTGTTAATTTGGAGACTTTCTCTGTGCCCTTTGATCAGTCTGGCTAAGGGTTTATCTATCTTGTTGATTTTCTCAAAGAACCAGCTCCTGGTTTTGTTGATTTTTTGTATGGTTCTCTTTGTTTCTACTTGATTGATTTCGGCCCTGAGTTTGATGATTTCCTGCCTTCTACTCCTCCTGGGCGAAATAGCTTCTTTTTGTTCTAGGGCTTTCAGGTGTGTCATTAAGCTGGTAATGTATGCTCTCTCCATTTTCTTTTTGGAGGCACTCAGGGCTATGAGTTTTCCTCTTAGCACTGCTTTCATTGTGTCCCATAGATTTGGGTATGTTGTGTTTTCATTTTCATTGTGTTCTAAAAAGTCTTTAATTTCTTTCTTTATTTCTTCCTTGACCAAGGTATCATTGAGTAGAGTATTGTTCAGTTTCCACGTGTATGTGGGTTTTCTGTTGTTTCTGTTGCTATTGAAGACCACTTTTACTCCATAGTGATCAGATAGGAGGCATGGGATTAGTTCTATCTTCTTATATTTGTTGAGGTCTGTCTTGTGACCAATTATATGGTCGATTTTGGAGAAGGTACCATGAGGTGCTGAGAAAAAGGTATATTCTTTTGTTTTAGGATAGAATGTTCTATATATATCTGTTAAATCTAATTGTCCAAAGCTTCAATTAGTTTCATTGTGTCCCTGTTTAGTTTCTGTTTTCCTGATCGGTCCATTGAGGGAAAGTGCAGTGTTGAAGTCACCCACAATTATTGTGTTAGGTACAATGTGTGCTTTTAGTTTTAATAAGTTTCTTTTATGAAAGAGGGTGCCCTTGCATTTGGGGCATAGATGTTCAGGATTGACAGTTCTTCTTTTTGTATTTTTCCCTTTGACCAGCAAGAAGTGTCCCTCAGGGTCTCTTTTGATGACTTTGGGTTGAAAGTCAATTTTATCTGATATTAAAATGGCTACTCCAGCTTGTTTTCCTGAGACCATTTGCTTGTAAAATTGTCTTCCAGCCTTGTACTCTAAGGTAGTGTTTGTCTTTGACCCTGAGGTGTGTTTCCTGTAAGCAGCAAAATGTAGGGTCCTGTTTACGTATCCTTCAGTTAGTCTGTGTCTTTTTATTGGGGCATTAAGTCCATTGATGTTATGAGATATTAAGGAATAGTGATTGTTACTTCCTATCATTTTTGACGTTATTTTTTAAATTTGAATGATTAACTTATTTTGGGTTTGATGAAAGGTTACTATCTTGCTTTTTCCAGGGTGAAGTTTCCCTCCTTGTATTGGTGTTGTCCTCCTATTATCCTTTTTAGGGCTGGGTTTGTGGATAGATATTGGGTAAACTTGGTTTTGTCATGAAATATCTTAGTTTCTCCATCTATGGTGATTGAGAGTTTTTGCTGGATATAGTAGTTTTGGTTGGCATTTGTGTTCTCTTAGAGTCTGCATGAGATCTGCCCAGGATCTTCTAGCCTTCATAGTCTCAGGTGAAAAGTCTGCTGTGATTCTGATAGGTCTTCCTTTATATGTTACTTGGCCTTTTTCTCTTACTGCCTTTAGTATTCTTTCTTTGTTTAGAACATTTGGTGTTTTGATTATTATGTGACAGGAAGTATTTCTGTTCTGGTCCAGTCTGTTTGGAGTTCTGTAGGCTTCTTGTATATTCATGGGCATCTCTCTCTTCAGGTTAGGGAAGTTTTCTTCCATAATTTTATTGAAGATATTTGCTGGCCCTTTAAGTTGTAAATCTTCACTCTCATCTATGCCTATAATCCTTAGGTTTGGTCTTCTCATTGTGTCCTGGATTTCCTGGATATTTTGGGTTACAAGCTTTTTGCATTTTGCATTTTCTTTAACTGTTGAGTCCATGGTTTCTATGGAATCTTCAGCATCTGAGATTCTTTCTTCTATCTCTTGTATTCTGTTGTTGATATTTGCATCTCTGTCCCCTGATTTCTTCCCAAGGCTTTCTATCTCCAAAGTTGTCTCCCCTTTGAGTTTTCTTAGTTGTTTCTACTTCTGATTTTAGATCCTGGATGGTTTTGCTTAGCTCCTTCACTTGCTTGTTTGTGCTTTCCTGTAATTCTTTAAGAGATTTTTGTGTTTCCTCTTTCATGACCTCAGCCTGTTGACCAAAGTTCTCCTGTATTTCTTTAAGAGATTTTTGCATTTCCTCCTTGTTGGCTTTTGTATTCTCCTGAATTTCTTTCAATGATTTTTGTGTTTCCCTTGCAAGGGATTCTAACTTTTGATCCATTTTCTCCTGAATTTCTTTAAGTATGTCCTTTATGTGTTCCTGTACCAGCATCATGACCAGTGATTTAAAATCCAAATCTTGTTTTACTGGTGTGATGGGGTATCTAGGACATGTTGGTACAGGAGAATTGGGGTTCAGATGTTGCCATATTGCCTTGATTTCTGTTAGTGACGTTCCTGCCCGTTTGCCTTTTGCCATCTAGTTCTCACTGGTGTTAGTTTGTCTTGTCAGTGCTGGACTCACCAGTGCAAGCTGCCCCTTCCCAGTTGGCCTCTGGTGCACAGCTTACCTCCTGCACTGCTTGTAGATAGGGTGCTGCTGCCCAGGCTGTTCAGATCCCAAAGCAGGTACCCGAAGGCTCTCGCTGGGGTCCGCTGTATTCCTGGAGCACACTGACTTCTCCCAGCTGGCCGCCCAGAAGCCCAGCTAGCCTCTTGCAGGACTTGGAGATGTGTTGCTGCCGCCCAGCGCTGATCTGGATCTGGAAGCGGAGAGAGTAGAGCTGAGGGCTTCCGCCTGAGGCCTTGCCCCAGATTGTGTCTGTGGACCAGATGGAGCCCGTGTTCACCCCCAGGGAGTGCCGACGGTGTATGCTGCTGTGACCTCCCCTGTGTTCCACTCACTCCGCTGGGGCAGCGGATCCGCCAACCGGGCTGGCGCACACAAGGTTAGCCTGGCCACCCAGTCCCTGAGTCCAGGCAAAAGCCTGGGAGGCCAAGGTCCGAGCAAAGTTCCCATAGGGCTATGACTGTTAATTGGGTCCGCCAGGTGACTAGGATGGTGGGCGTGCGCGCCAGCGCTCCCTGAAAGCGCCGGGAGAGTCTGCTGTGCTAACAACCTCCTGGTCGGGTTGACTCACAGATGGCCCACCAAGCCGCCCAGTTCTTGGGGTCAGTCCTGTGCCCTTTTGGGGCCTAGACCCCCGTTTTGTTAGCCTCAGGCTATGCCTGTTACAGGTCTGCCTGCCAGAGCTCTCCTTCGTTCTGCAGGCAAAAATGGCGGTGCGCGCGCAGGCCTGGGCAAAAAACCTCCTGGCTGGGTTGGCACCCTGATGGCCCCCCCGACCAGCCAGGGCCTGGGTGCAGGCCAACGCCCGTCGGGCTCAGACCACCGCGGTGTTGGCCTCGGATTATGTTTGTGTACCTCAGTCTATCCGATCCCTGGAGTCCGCAACCAAGATGGATGCACCTCTTCTGACTGGTGTAAACATTTCTGATAAAACTGAAGATTTTTATATGACAAATGTATCATAAAATTGAGGATTACATAGGATAACTGATAACATAAATACTTTTTGGAAAACCACTCATCTACAATGCTAGGTATAGAAATGTATTTAGAATATAATTGAGAAAGTAAGTGTAGACATTTTCTGATAATACTGAAGATTTTCATCTAACCAGAGAGTGAAAAAATTGAACACTACATAGGATAATTGATAATATTGAAGATTATGTGGGAACAAAGTCAGATTAAATAATAGGCTTGTAAATACATTTAGAAGGTAATTGAAATGAAGTGGAAATATTTTCTGATAAAACTGAAGATTTTTCATGCAACATGTGTATGATAAAAATGAGGATTCCATAGAGTTTTTTATAAAATTGAAGATTTATTCAGAAAAAAACTAAGATACAATTCTAGGCATACAAATGCATTTAGAATATAATTGAAAAATAAGTGTAGATATTTTTTCAATATACTGAAGATTTTCATCTAACCTGTTTGTGATACCATTGAGGACTACATAGGATAATTGATAATATTGAAGATTCTTTGGGAAAAAAAAACTCAGATAAAATAAAAGGCATATAAATCCATGTATGAGATAATTAAAATTGAAGTGGAAGCTTTTTGTGATAAAAACTGAAGATTTTCATATAGCATGTTTCCATAAAAGTGATGAATACATAAGATAATAGATAATATAAAAATTTTTGGAAGAAACTCAGATAGAATGATAGGCAGAGGAAAGCCTGTAGAATATAATTGAAAACATAAGTGGTGACATTTTTAGATAATATTGAAGGTTTACACCTAACTCGTATGAGATAAAATTGTGGATTATAATCAACAGTTCATAATATTGATGAATTTTTTGGAAAAATTCAGATAAAATTATAGGCATATAAATAGATTTATGATACAATTGAAAAATGAAGTGGAAACATTTCTGTTAAAAAGTGAAGAATTTCGTATAATTTTTGTTTCAAAAATTGAGGATTAGATAGAATTATTGATAATATAAAATTTTTTTGGTATAACATTCAGATAAAATGCTATGAATACAAATTAATTTAGAATATGAATGGAAACGGAAGTGGAGATATTTTCTGAAAAATACTGAAGATTTTCATAAAACATATGTATGATAAAATTGAGGATTATACAGGATAACTGATAATATTGAAGATTCTTTGGAAAAAAATCAGAAAATATAATAGGAATATAAATACATTTAGGTTTTAATTGAAAAATGAAGTAGAAACATTTTCTGATAAAACTAATGATTTTCATGCACATATGTATCATAACATTGAGGATTTCATATGATAATTGATGATATTGAATAGTTTTAATAAAAAACTCAAATAAAAATGATAGGCATACAAATGCATTTAGAATATAAAGGAAAAAGGAAGTGGAGACAATGTCTGGATAAAACTGAAGTTTTTCCTAATTCTAATGTATGCTGAAATTGAGGATTACATACTTTTATTGATAAAATAAAAGCTTTATAAAAACATTCAGATATAAAATAGGATAATTTATATTTTATAAAATAATTTTTTAAATAAATTTATTTTTGAAATAACGCTCTGAAAGAAATCTAGGCATACAAATGCATTTAGAATATATATGAAAAGTGAAGTAGAGGTATGATCAGAAAAAAACTGAAGATTTGCATACAACTTATGTATGATAAAATTGAGGATTACATAGTGGTTTTTTGATAAAATGAAGATTTATTCAGAAAACACTCAGCATAAAATTCTAGGCATACAAATGAACTTAGTATACAATTGAAAAATAAGTGTTAGATTTTTTTGAATATAGTGAAGATATTCATCTAACCAGTGTGTGACAAAATTGAGGATTACATAGGATAATTGATAATATTGGACTTTTCTTTGAAAAAAAGATCAGTTAAAATAATAGGCATATATGTTAGAATATATATGGCATATATATTCTCAGATAAAATAATAGGCATATACTTTTAGAATTATGATTAAAAATGAAGTGGAAATATTTTCTGATAACACTGAAGATTTTCATATAATATATGTTTCACCAAGTTGATGATTACATAATGATAATTTTATAAAATAATTTTTTTTGAAAAAACCCTCTGATACAAATCTAGGCATGCAAATTCATTTGGAATATAAATGAAAAATGAAGTGGAGATATTTTCTGAGGAACTGAAGATTTACATACAAAATAAATATTGATAAAATTGAAAATTACCCAGTGATTTAGATAAAATTGAAGATTGATTCAGAAACACTGAGATACAATTCTAGGCATACAAATGAATTTAGAATATAATTGAAAAAGAAGTGTAGATATTTTTGAATATACTGAAGATTTTCATCTAACCAGTGTGTTAAAAATTGAGAATTACATAGGATAATTGAAAATATTCAAGATTTTTTGGAAAAAAACTCTGATAAAATAATAGGTATATAAATACTTTTAGAATAATATTTAAAAATGAAGTGGAAACATTTTCTGATAAAACTGAAGATTTTCATATAAAATATGTTTCATTCAGAAAGTTGAGGCATTTCATAGGATAATTTATGAAATATTTTTTTTGAAAAACACTTTGATATAAACTTAGGCATACAAATGCATTTAGAATATAAATGAAAAATGAAGTGGAGATATTTTTGATATAACTGAAGATTTAATAGAACAACTGTATGATAGAGGATTACATCGTGTTTTTGATAACATTGAAGAAATTAGTCAGAGAAGACTCAGATACAATTATAGGCATACATATGAATTTAGAATAAAATTGAAAAGAAGTGTAGATATTTTTGAATATATTGAAGCTTTCCATCTAACATGTTTGTGAAAATTGAGGATTACATAGAATAATTGATAATATTGAAGCTTTTTTTTGGAAAAAACTCAGATAAAAATAATAGGCATAAAAATATATTTAGGATATAATTGAAAAATGAAGTGGTAACATTTTCTGATAAAACTGAAATTTTTATTTGACAATTATATCATAAAATTGAAGATTACCTAGGATAAGTGATAATAAATATATTTTTTGGAAACACTCAGGTACAATACTAGGCATAGAAATGCATGTAAAATATAATTGAAAATGTAAGTGTAAACATTTTTTGTTAATACTGAATATTTTCATCTAACCTGAATGTGAAAAAATTGAAGACTACATATGATAATTGATAATTTTGAAGATTTTTTGGAAAAAAACTCATGTAAATTAATAGGCATATAAATACATTTAGGTGATAATTAAAATGAAGTGGAAATATTTTCTGATAAAACTGAACGAATTTCATATAACATACATATCACAAAATTAAGGATTACATAGGGTAATTTATAAATTAATTTGTTTTGTAAAAGCAAACTGAAACAAATCAAGGCATACAAATGCATTTAGAATATAAATAAAAATTGAAGGGAGATATTTCCAGAAAAAACTGAAGATTTTCATACCAATATATGTATGATAAATTTGAGGATTCCATAGTGATTTTGATAAATTGAAGATTTATTCAGAAAAACACAATTTTAGGCATATAAATGCATTTAGAATGCAATTGAAAAATGTGTGTAGATAATTTCTGAATATACTAAAGATTTTCATCTAACCTGTGTGTTGGAAAATTGAGGAGTATATAGGATAATTGATAATATTAGACAATTTTATTGGAAAAAACTCAGATAAAATAATAGGCATATAAATATATTTAGGAGATAATTAGAAATTAAGTGGAAATATTTTCTGATAAAAATGACGATTTTCATATAACATGTGTCAAAACAATTGATGATTACATAAAATAATAGATAATATAAAATTTTCGGAAGAAATTCAGATACAATGATAGGCATACAAAATCATGTAGAATATAATTGAAAAAGGAAGTGGCAACATATTTAGATAATACTGATTTTAACATCTAACCTATGTGTGATAAAATTGTGGATTATATAGTACAGTTCACAATATTGAAGATATTTTGAAAAAATTCAGATAAAACAATAGGCATATAAATACATTTACGATATAATTTATAAATGAAATGGAAACATTTTCTATTAAAACTGAAGATTTTTCATATACTTTATGTGTCAAAAAATTGAGGATTACGTAGAATTATTGATAATATAAAAGATTTTTGGAAAAATATTCAGATAAAATGCTAGAAATAAAAAGTCATTTAGAATATAAATGAAAACGGTAGTGAGACATTTTCAGAAAAGCACTGAAGATTGTATAAAACCTATTTTTGATAAAATTGTTGATTATACAGGATAACAGATAATAATGAAGTTTTTCTTAAAAAAAAATCAGAAAATATGATAGGCATGTAAAAACATTTAGCATATAATTCAAAAATGAAGTGGAAACATTTTCTGATAAAACTGAGGATTTTCATATACATATGTATCATAACATTGAGGATTACTTAGGATAATCTTTAATATTGTATATTTTCAATAAAGAAACTTAGATATAATGATAGGCGTACAAATGCATTTAGAATATAAAGGGAAAACTAATTGGAGACATTTTCTGATAATACTGAAGATTTTCATAAAACATGTATGATAAAAATGTGTATTAGGTAGTTTTTTTCATAAAATTGAAATTTATTTAGAAAAACACTCAGATTCAATGCTAGGCATACAAATGCATTTTGAATATAATTGAAATATAAGTGTAGATATTTGATGAATGTACTGAAGATTTTCATCTAACCTGTGTGAGAGAAAATTGAGGATTACTTAGGATAATTAATAATATTGAAGATTTTTTGGAAAAAAAAACAGATAAAATAATAGGTATATAAATTATTTTAGAATATAATTCAAAAATTAAGTGGAAACATTTTCTGATAAAACTGAAGATTTTCATATAACATATGTATCACAAAGTTGAGGATTACTTAGGATAATTTTTAAAAAGAACATTTTTTTTGGAAAAACACTCTGATACAAATCTAGGCATACAAATGCATTTAGAATATAAATGAAAAATTAAGTGGAGATATATTCTGAAGAAACTGAAGATTTTCATACAAATATGTATAATAAAATGGAGGGATTACATAGTGTTTTTGATAAAATTGAAGATTTATTCAGAAAACACTTAAATAAAATTCTAGGCATACAAAAGCATTTAGAATATATATTGAAAAAGAAGTGTAGATATTTTTGAATATACTGAAGATTTTTATCTATCCTATGTGTGAGAAAATTGGGGATTACATAGGATAATTGATATTATTGAAGTTTTTTTGGAAAAAGATTAGAGAAAATAAGAGAATTATAAATAATTTTAGAATATAATTTTAAAAAGAAGTGGAAGATTTTTTGATAAAACTGAAGATTTTCATATAACATGTGTATCACAAAGTTGAACATTACATAGGATAATTTATAAAATAAATTTGTTTTAGAAAAAGACTCTGATACAAATCTAGGCATACAAACGCATTAGACTATAAATGAAAAATGATGTGATATTTTCTGAAAAAACTGAAGATTTTCATAGAACATATGTATGAAAAAAATACAGGATTACATAGTGTTTTTGTTAAAATTTAAATAATTACTCAGAAAACACTCAGATACAATTCTAGGCATAAAAAAGCATTTAGATAGCATTGAAAAAGAAGTGTAGATATTTCTGAATATAATGAAACTTTTTCATCTAACATGTTTGTGAAAATTGAGGATTACAGAGAATAATTGATAATATTGATTTTTTTGAAAAAAACTCAGATAAAATAATAGGCACACAAGTACTTTTAGGGTATAATGGAAAAATGAAGTGGTAACATTTTCTGATTAACTGAAGATTTTTATATTGACAAATGTATCGTAAATTGAAGATTGCATAGGAAAAGTGATAATATAAATATTTTTTTGGAAAAAACATTCAGATACAATACTAGGCATAGAAATGAATTTAGAATATAATTGAAAAAGTAAGTGTGGATGTTTTGTGATAATACTGAAGATTTTCATCTAACCTGAGTGTGAAATGATTGAAGGCTACATAGGATAACTGATAATATACAAAGATATTTTTTGGAAAAAAACTCAGATAAAAATAATAGGCAAATAAATACATTTAGAAGATAATTAAAAATGAAGTAGAAACATTTTCTGATAAAAGTGAAGATTTTCATATAACATGTTTCAAAATATTGATGATTACATAAGATAATAGATTATATACATTTTTTGGAAGAAACTCAGATACAATAATAGGGAATATGAAAGCATGTAGAAGATAATTGAAAAAGGAAGTGGTGACATTTTTACATAATACTGAAGATGTACATCTAACTTGTGTTTGATATAATTGTGGATTATATTGGACAGTTCATAATATTGAAGATTTATGGAAAAAAATCAGAGAAATTATAGGCCTATAGATTTATGATGTAATTGATAAATGAAGTGGAAACATTTTCTGCTAAAACAGAATATTTTCACATAATTTATTGTAACAAAAAATTGAGGATTATGTACAATTATTGATAATATGAAAATTTTTAGAAAAAAATAAAGTGGAGACATTCTGAAAAACACTTGAAGATTTTCATAAAACTATGTATGATAAAAACTGAGGATTATTCAGGATATCTGATAATAGTGAAGATTTTTTGGAAAAAATTCACCAAATATAATAGGGATAAAAGTACATTTAGGATATAATTGTAAAATGAAGTGGAAACATTTTCTGATAAAACTGATAATTGATAATATTGTATATTTTTAATAAAAATCTCAGATAAAATTATAGGCATTACAAATGCATTTAGGAAATATAAAGGAAAAAGAAGTAGAGAATTGTCTGTTAAAACAGAAGATTTTTCGTGTAATTTATGTATCAAAAATTGAGAATTACTTAGAATTATTGATAATATGAAAATTTTTGGGAAAAACATTCACATAAAATTTTAGGAATACAAATTCATTTAGAATATAAATGAAAATGGAAGTGGAGACTTTCTGACAAACACTGAAGATTTTCATAAAATGCATGTATGATAAAATTGAGGATTATACAGGATAACTGATAATATTAAAGATTTTATGGAAAAAAAATCAGAAAATATAATAGGCAAATAATTACATTTAGGATATAATTGAAAAATGAAGTGGAAACATTTTCTGATAAAACTGAGGATTTTCATATACATGTTTCATAACATTGAGGATTACAAAGCATAATTAATAATATTGGAATAATTTTAATTTAAAACTCAGATAGAATGATAGGCATGAAAATGCGTTTAGATTATAAAGGAAAAAACAAAGTGGAGACATTTTCTGATAAAACTGAAGATTATAAAATATATATATAGATAAAATTGAGGATTACATAATGTTATTTATAAAACTGATAATAACTTATAAATTATTTTTTTGAAAATGCTCTGCTACAAATCTAGGCATAAAAATGGCATTTAGAAAATGAATGAAAAATGAAGTGGTGTTATTATCTGAAGAAACTGAAGATTTTCATACAACATATGCATGAAAAAATTGAGGATGACAGAGTGTTTTAGATAAAATTGAAGATTTATTCAGAAAAACACTCAGATACTATTCTTGGCATACAAATGCATTTAGACTAGAATTGAAAAGTAAAATGTAACTATTTTTGAAAATTATTAGATTTTTCATCTATCCTGTGTGTGAAAATTGAGGATTACATAGAATAGTTGATAATATTGAATTTTT